>NC_058340.1:52396058-52699089 GCF_905475395.1 Chrysoperla carnea | reverse complement strand
TATAGTATAGTTTATATGCGTTTCCACCATTTATTTCATGGGTTTTAATTTTTTTGGTGTGGAACTCTCAAAAACATTATGTATTGGAACGAATTGTGAATATTAACTTGCATCCACTTGAACACACACAAATAAGTTCATCAAAATCGTTCAGTTCAATTACAAAGACAAGTGGTGGGTGACGGTGACGATGACGCGAGATCCATGATTTTTGTTCACCCAAAACGTGCAAAAAGAAGTTAATCATCATTGTACACTTGAAAAAATTAATCATCATCTCAATTGTTTGAAAAAAATACGGACTGACAGCACAATTTCCTATTATTACTCTTTTGGTAATCTTTTGGCACGTCTTTCCAGTTATTCAATAATTGAATAATTTCATTTGTATTTACAACGAGCTACATGCGGTACCGAGGAATTTTTTTCAGCTAAGGAACTAAACTATATGTGTATAACATCACATAATAAACTTTCGACTTATAGCATGCTATTAATTATCGTTACTTGTTGTGTTATAGAGTAGCTATTTCTGAATCATGGGAATAATTTCGTACATGAATATCGTACAAGGAATAACATACATTGGTTTATGTTGTTTGTCAATATTATGTAGTCTCAAAGAGGTTGGAATGGGTGATACGGGTAGGGTAGAGTAGGGAATGTGGGGTACGTACACCTGTTACTAATTGTTTAAAAACTTTCTTGTACTATCATCGTTTTAAATAAATAAGTATAGTGTATGTATATGTTTATACTTAGTTTACAGTTATTTTATAATATGGTTCTTATATATTAGCACAGCTGAGCAATGTTTTAAGGATGTACGAGCAAGAGCATATCCGATTATTTAAATATATTATTGACTTCAAGTTAAGGCATATTTAACATTGGTCTAAGGGCAAAGCGGTTGATAAATCTGACTTTGATAATATTCACCTAGATTTGACCAATAAATTGGGAACAAATCCGATTAAAAACTTACAGGCACAAATGAGCTAAGAGAGAAAACAAATATGTACCGAGCTAATAAACACTTATTTTAATAACAAATTTTACACAGGATAAATTCTTTAGATTAATTTAAAGTTAAAAGCTGAACTAAATCTTTCATCTATAGAGGATAGCTATTTTCAAATACAAGAAAAAAAATTATTATATTCCAATTTTAAATATTTTCAACGATAGGTAAAGAGCAGGCGATGCAAGGCACATTCCACAGGTGCTTAATAGCCTCGTAACGGCACTGAAGTTTTAACTACTTTGGCGAAATTTAAATTTGTTTATATTTTTCGTTTTACACTTTGTATTTTTCTTTAGAATATAAATGAAAGATATCGAAAAGAAAGTCGAATGAAACAAAAAATATAGTGATTATTTGAAACTGTAAAACAATGATTTTATAAAATACATAAAATAAAAATACGAAAAGTAATTAAAATATATTTTATTAAAAACACAAAAACAATATTATTTAAGTACCGTATATAACTGAATTAAAAACTTTTATAAAAATTAATTGATTCTCTGTTCTGAAATTGAATAAACCAATAAAATATTTACTTTTTAAACTTGTTCGTTTATTTAATGAATTGTTTTCAGCATAGTTATATTTATATAGGGTGGCACCGATTTTAGTTAATTCACTTTGTAGCATTTTTAGCAGTCGAGCACTAGAACAGAACAGATTTGTTTCAGCAAGTAATTATATGAATGTATCAACTACCACGGACCAACTAAATGGGGATATGCTTTAGCTAGAACTTCCACTAAGTTGTTAAGCTCTAGCTAACTAGATTGGTTGTAGAACAAATTTACCCAGAGAGCTTTTCATTATGCAAGACTTCGTCTTGGTAGACCAAATATCGCTCTAATTAGATGCCTCTCTTAATAGACCAAAAATAATCATCGAAAATGAATTCTTTTAATAATAGCACATTTAATAATCCGGAACATGTGAAAGTAGTGGAAGAGCTCCGATTTCAAAAATTTTTTGTGTACGTGTTCCTTAGACCTTCAAGAACATTCAACCGTCCTAACCTCGGCATTACAAAGAAAACTGAGAAAATTAGGATAGTTTACCCATCCCTAAAGCACTCCAAATAGTAACAGTGAAAATAAATCAAAATTTCACCTTGAAAATCGTCTCCCGAGGGTTTTGATCATGAAGTCGATGATCATGAATTCAAGGTTAAAAAGCACCTGAACACGGTTGCAACCCGCTTAAAACTACCCCAGCTGGGGTAGATGGAACGACAAACAACTGAACGTCGTTCCATACCCAATAAAACTATTCCTAGAAGTTTCAGAGAAAAAATTTAAAATTTAAAATTTCTCCTCGAATATTGTCTTCAATTTTACGAATCACAAGTTTAATAAAAATCAAAACATCTTAATTTCTAAATGGTGTAATTTATGCAGATATTACTTTTGGAATTAGCACGACAGTATAGGGATTTTGTGACGTTCAATTCTGATTTTTTCTTAGAACTTCATTCAGTTTGATATGTACAAAAAATTGGTGCCACTCTGTATATCTATTGTTTTTGTTTATCTTTGATTACATTCCAACAACAATGCTCAAATTGAAAATAAAATGAATTGCAGCTCTGTATGTATAAATGTACGTGTATGAGTGTGTTTATTGTGGGAAAGAGAGTTAGAGTTAGAGCTTGAATCTAGAGAGTTGAGGCTGTAGTCTGCATAAAGTTTGTGTGTGGAAAATCTTTAATTAAATTTTATCATTTAAAAATATTTATTTATATCTATTTGTAAAAACAATTATTTGTTTATGCATAATTGATTTAAAAAAAAAAGTGTGTCGAAAATTATTTTGTTAAAATATTTGTTGAGGCTAGACAATCGCCAGTATGTTATATTAAAACAATTAATCTGTCTAAAGTCAGAATTTCATTTGTTTTACAGACCACTACACTGAAAATAAAATTATTTTGCACATAAATTCTAGGTCAGTGCTACATTCATTGTTGTTCACATTTCATGCATCATGCAGCAAAACAATTTGGAATAGAATTAATGTTATGCAAAATATACAGTTTGAATTCGATACCCACATCAGTGTGTTTAGAAATAAAAAGCATTTGCGAGGAGCTGGGATATTCAGTTTTAACTTTTGTATCTTAAACCGCCCGTTGCTTCCTTGATATTCATTTATTTATTTATTTATTTACAAAACAGGCACATAGCCTAAAAAGAGCAAATAAGCGTTAGCCTACATAGTGCGAGCTGACGCGAGCGTTGGCGTAGACATTGTGAAACAGAACCTCGCGTTCTTCTCACCATATTTCTTGCCAACTACAGACATTTTCAGCTTATATGCAAATAAGTTAGTGCAGCCTACTTTCATGCGAGCTAGATTGCAAGTTACTGTCTTTTTGCAAGGACAGCACCTAGACACAGCATAATCTTGGTATTAGTCACACGCTGTTTAAATCACTAAATAATCATTATGGTCTATCATTAAAGGTGAACGTTTCAATCAGCGTATGAAACTTGTTGCTTTTTTTGTTCAAGATCTGAAGGTAATATTTGCTCCATTGATTCTTATTTATGATCTATTAGCTACCTTAGAAATACTCATTATTTATAACTTCTGAAAAAGGACGCTATTGAAAGTTAATATACGTTAGAAATGACCGCAGGGGCACAAGTTGATATTGCAGTTCTAGCCTTATTTCAACATTCATACAGTGGCGAAATATATTCATATTGAGAAATAGCTAATTTATATGTATAATTAACTCCTTCTGTAGACGTCACGCTGAGACTAATTCAAATGAGCCTTTCGTCAAATGAAAGGAATTGAATGTAAACACCAAATTTGAAACGAATGCAAAAGTAAGAAATATCGTCAAACGTATAAGTTTAAAAGTATAGATAAAGTCATTTATTTACACATTAAGTAGGCTTTTGATTTTTTTAAATTATTTATTTTATTTTAGACTTTTTAGTGACGCAACACTACAAAAAATCCACTTATTTATGAAATTTTTAATCCATTTAACATTGCTAATTAAATTTAAAAATGTAAATTATAGACATTTTTGAAATCCCCTTTTAATTTCCTCTATTTTGATACCCTACTCGATAGGTTTTGTTCAAACACCTTCGTAAGGATACTCGAGCTTTTATGAAAAATATAAGGATCACTTAAATGACGATACGAGGCAATAAAAAAATTTACAAACAAGTATACATAAATACAAACATACATACAAGATACGCGCTAAAAACACCCACTATCTAAAAATCAGGTAAAAAACACGCTTGATTGCACTAAACATTGGATAATAATTTTAATTTTTATTTAAAATTCAATAATAAATATTTATAAATTTGGCAGATATCGACCTTCCCACGCTTTGAATTTTACATGACAAGTAAAATTATTATTCAATTTTTAGTACAATATTAAAGCGTGTTTTTTTAGTTTTTTTAAACTATTTCAAATTTATTATATATTTTTTAGTATTCTCTTTTTGAAATGTAGGTACGATATTATTTTCATTTGATATAAATATGTATTTATCTGTAGTTTTTATTATTGTACAAAGAGGTTTGCAGGCAAATAGATATAAATACGAATAATAAATAAAAATATGTAAAACTAGCTACTATCAGCCCGCTTCGCTGGCCAAATTGAAAACAAAGACTGCCGCTTTATAACTTTATCGATATTGCCCTCACTTATCTTCCCTTTAAAGCACTCGAAATATAGCTGATGCAAATCTTGAATAAAAAACCCATGCATGTTATCTTTCCATTCACTGGCTTCCACCTAGCTCGCCCTCTGAACACCTGCAAATCGCTTCGTCGCAAGAAAATTTAATAGTTGCAAATGCCTGGAGTGGGGCAATAGTTGACTTTGGATGAAAAATGTATGAAGGTGAAGCACTCAAATAATAAATCAGAAACTGAAATAATCAGAAAAATAGGTCTCACAATTGTCTAAGTGTATAGAACTTGGGTAGATTCGCAGATAAACCTTATCAAGATTTTATCTATAAATATATAGGAGACTTTCTATAGATATAGATAGTCACTCATCACGATATCTCTGGAACTATAAGACCTAGAGACTTGAAATTTGGCAGGAATATTCCTTTTGCCAAGTAGAGGTCAGCTAAGAACGGATTTTACGAAATTCCACCCACAAGGGGGGTTGCGGGGGTGTTCATGAATAAAAAATTCATATTTTTCAATTATGGCTTTGGCAATTATATTATAGCAATCTTTATCAATCTTTACTTTTAAACCCAGCGAAGCGGGTGGGTATCACTCTTGTTTTAATATAATTTTGGTTTTACTGTTATTCTGTGTACCTAGTTTCACACTTATTTTTACCTTCTTTTTTGCTATAATATAAAAAATTCAAACAAACGCCTATCTTAACTAGCTACAATTTTTAATAGCTGCAGCTTATCATTTGTAATGATTTACACATCTTACACCATGTGCTCTTGTTTAATATAATTTTTCACTTTTTAATCAATAAGTTGAATTTTAATGGAAAATCTTATTTGTCTCTGACATGGAAGAGACTGAGATACTGAAATATGTTGTACAGTTTGAAACTTGTTGAAGGTCCTTTCACAATTTCCTCTAAGAGGACAATAAATTCTGGTAATATCCAACCGCTCTTATTGATATAAACAAATTAGCCTGACAATCGTTAACGAAACTCAGTGAGAGCTATATCGTTGATATCGTCCATGATGGCGTTCGAAATGCTTCTTTTTTCGTCAACTTAAAAAAATACATACGAATACATATTGTAAAACCACCTCGATATTTTGAGCGTAAAATGACGGTATTTTTCGAAAAAGAACTTATTTTTGTGACACAGTGTATGTAGTGAGATTCTTAAAATTGTTTGATTAAAAATACATTGCATGAGATACGATTTAATCAAATGTATGGAATTTTTTTGATCATATATGGCTGTATTTTCATTTATAACAAAACTAATAATTATTCTACATTCTGAGAAATATTCCCTTTGGCGTTCTGTCCGTTAAATCCAGAAAAATAATTCGTGGAAAAAAAAATACAACTGTAAAAAATATTATATATTCATTTATAAATAACTCATATTCTTCTGTGAACTACTTTTATTTAGGAGACCAAAATATTTATATAATAATATTACAATGTTTATACCATGCATATATGTAATATGCAAGGTATACTAAGTTTAGTCCCAAGTTTGTAACGCTTAAAAATATTAATGCTAGGAACAAAATTTTGGTACAAGTTCGTCTGTCCGTCTGTCCGCCTGTCTGTCAACACGATAACTCAAAAACGAAAAAAGATATCAAGCTGAAATTCTTACAGCGTACTCAGGACGTAAAAAGTGAGATCGAGTTCGTAAATGAGCAACATAAGTCAATTAGGTCTTGGGTCCGTAGGACCCATCTTGTAAACCGTTAGAGCTATAACAAAAGTTTATAATTATATATAATTATATAATTATATATATAATTTTTTCGTAAACATCACTGTTTACCCGTGAGGGCGAAAATTAGGCGTAATTTGTATATAGTATGTATTATATGGAGATATCAGTTACGCATGTGTGACATGTATGTATGTGTAATGTGATAGAGTTATCAACACTGTCTCTGCATGGTATTTCAACAATTAACTCAGTCAATTGTTTGTTTTCACTTGTTTTTAAATAGCTTCAAAATTAAACTTAGAGACATGATAAAATAATACCTACTGTAAATTTTTGGTGAGTATAATTAAGGTAGTATGAGCGCCAAGGCAATTTTAGACTTTAGTGTTGAAATTTATTTGTACCTAATTTTCAACTTTGATGATGAATTTTGTTATAACTCCATGAAGGTAGACGAAAAAAAAGAATAAAATTTTTCGGTATCTGCCTTGGCTTTCGAAATATCATAAGAATTAAACAAAATTTTCAATTTTCAATATTTTGAAAATTACTCCAGGTACCGAAAAATTTTATTCATACTTTTCGTCGTATATTGTCAAGTTATTACATAATTCACTTAATTTTTTTAAATTTGTGTCACCACTACCGTGAATCAATCAAGAATACTGAAAGGTAGAAAGTAGAAATTAGGGGGGAGGGAGAGAAAAAGTACAAAATTTTTTATTCATATTCATAAAATGGGAGTTTAAATAGTTGGAAAACATTGTCGGAAATTAAATATTACAATTTATGTTATGTACGAAGATATTCTCAATTTAATGTATTACTTGCTATAGCTGTGAAATTAATGCTATGAATCATCTCTCGTAGAAGAAATAACGACCGGACCAATATATTGGATCAAGCCTGGGAAATTTTGTTGAGCAATTGGTCCAGCTTGGAATCGAATAATGGCCTAGGCATGAATTAATATTGACTTATGACATCGTTGCAAGCTTAGATCGACCTTTGATAATTTGATGGTTGTTATATATATTAACACAATCAGGTTCATAACCAGTATAATTATTACTATAAAGTGGATTACCAACGTTAACTAGCCAATACTTGATCAAAGTTCGAGCTAGATATGGCACACCAAGACTATACTTATTCGCCTTGGACAAAAGCTGTCAAACTAATGCTAGATTTATTAAATTTGGTTCAAACTTGCGTAAGGATTGAAATAAAAAGCAGATTGTTTCTTAACGCTGACCAAACTTGAATTCCATTTTCAGGATCGATAGCACTTAGCTGGACGACTTGCTTTAATTATTTTTTCCTTTTTCCGCTCCAACCTGTGAAGCTAAATAAAAATTGTTTGTAAGTAATAAAGTATATAAATCAAATTGAATTGACCTAAATGTAAGATGTAATAATTTTGAATCCATTAAATTGATTAAATGCGATGTGGTGGTAAATTGTAGCTGTATGTATGTTACATGCTATAAATCTATTACATCCAAGACCTTATAAATGTTTACGTCTATAAAAGTAGCGTAAAGTAAACTTGAGGTACTAGACCATAATAAAAATAGATTTGTGTGAAATAAAATAATGAATTGACTTGACTGGTTTTAGTGCTGAATTTATACAAAGAATATGATAATACATGTATATTTACAGGAGTGTATTTAGTTTAATTGTCAAGATGTCAGGTTAAAAATAAATTGTTTATTAAGACTGTTGTGAAAAAAAAGTTTATAAAGAAAAGCGGTTTTCTAGATAAGTTTGGTTAAAGTTACAATTGAATTTCAAGCAATACGATTATATGGCCTTGTATATACCCTTTACTCAAATGATTTGAAATTTGGATATGTTATAGGTATTCATACTCTACTTACCGTGGATACTTTTATTTTGCGAAAGTCCTGTTAATTTTCCCAGTTTTTCATTGTTCACACCCGGGTACTTTTTCTTATTCCACTGTATCTGGATGTAAGCAATGAAAAATTAGGAAAATTAACAGGATTTTCGATAAAGTAAAGGGTATAATTGCAGTGCTTGAAATTCAATTATAACTTTAGCCATTCTTATATGGAAAGCTTTTCTTTATAAATTATTTTTTCCACCAATGAATATTTAAGAGACTTCTTATAAAAATTATAAAGATTCACGCCAATCAAAGAATGATTTCATGCCAATCAAAAATATGTATAGAACAGCCTTAGATGAATGATATGGAACAATTCTAAATAAACCAAAATCAATAAAAAAAATTTAAAGATTGATTTAATTTAAAAAAAACACTAAAGTCAGCTTTGAAAAAAATGACCAATCCTCTCAGAATGCCAATTCAGTAAAAACAAAAATGCTAAGGCTTTTACCTTGTATGTATAATATATGATTGTAATGTCTAAGATTTGGAAAGTTGGTGGTGATGATGACATATATAAAATTGGATTTGAGTATTAATGAAATCTGACTGTCCGTGAGTCCATGAATCATTAACATTAATAATAAAAATGCGATTAATAAAAAACGACAAAAATTGCTAAAAATAATTTTCTGAATTCAAATTTCTTATCAAAGATATTGATATTCTCGTGAACACTACAGTTTCTAAAAAGCTATCTATAAGGCAGAAAACACGAAGACAAAGTTTACCTACCAGGTAAGGTAAAAAGCCGAAAGAAGGATTATCTTTGTGCTTTTATTTTCAAATAAAATAGACACACGAATATTTAGTTCAAGAAGCAAGAAACTTTTGCTTTTACTGTTTATTTATTTACAAGTAGGCTATTGTCCTTGGTTGAAAATCGTTGCTTGTTTTATATGTTGCTACATTGATCAGCTAGTTACTCTCATAATTGAAAAAAAAATCAAATCATTTCTTGTTTATTTTTATAATCGAAGAATTATACTATAAATTTTACTATCCTGGAAGAAATTAGGTTGCATCCAGCTTTATTTAATAATCCAGGTACGAGTCGTACTTCATCTCTACTTAAAATGAACAAGGAAAGAATGGGAAATTCAGCTCTCTTAAAATAAACTCTTGACAAAATTGCCCGATATGGAATAATTCAACATTTATGAGTTAAGGAATATGCGTATTATTTAAAAAAATTCAGAAAAAGAATTCCTAATATCTAAAATGAAATGTTGCTAAGGAATGAAATGCCATGTCTCGCTATAGAGTAAAATATGTAGAAACCTTTTACTAGGATGCTTTTTATTCTATTCTTTTTTATTTGTTTTATTTTGCAGATAGGTACATGAAACCCCTATGACCTGATTATACTTTGTGTTTGTTGTATTTTTTTTCTGTAATTTATTATCATGTTTGCATTTTATCTATTTTTATTTGAATTGAATTTTACACAAAGTTGATATAAAAAAAATTATATCACTGTTGGCGTGTTATTAGTATATTGGTGTCGCTGGTATATGTGCAGTTTATGTATGATTACAGGGTGTAGCAGAGAAGTGTATGATTTTTGAAACGCGATATTACTTCATATATATTAATTTTAGAAAAAAATTTTTAAAGTAAATGTTTTAGGAAATTTGTAGACTTTAAAGTTAGATTATTATCATTTCCTTGTTTAAACAAATATAAGAAGACATATCGGTCAAATAGTCAATAGGTAAATCGTCTTAGTAGTAAGCGGTGAGTGATACAAAAAATTAGTTTACAAAAGAGGTAGATAATTTAATTATCTACAATAAAGGTTATTACCATTTTGGACTAAAGTGTACGGTTATGGAGATATAGCCTCAAACTGTTTTCCTGAAAGCACTTTCCTCGTTTTTTCTTTGTAAGGATTTTGTGCATTTACATTCAGTACGTGATATTGAACCTATTAAAATAAAACAATAACTCCTATAATTTAGTGCATTATGGACAAGAGTAACTAGCTTCTATATAACCTGTATTTTTCACTTCCCTGTCCAACCCTGTATATTTTTTTAAATCTATGGGATTTTTTAAAGCAATCAAACGGAATGGAATTTAATTTATTAGTTTTACAATGTATTGTTTGCAATATATAAACTTTTATATAAAACTACACTCAAATTTTTAGCTATTAGTTCAACTGTCATTCACATAGAAAAAAATTATTTAATTAAACGATAAAAAGCGATTCATTGACTGGTTGCACTCTTGTACAATTTTGAGTCTGCAATTATATGTTAAAATAGCTGTGAATCTCCCGCTTCGCAGCACGATTTCACTTTTTAAAAAAAATTAAACAAACCTTGTTATTTATTAACTTCTTCTTCTATATATAGAGTGCCCCAATTTATCCATTTTAGGCCTGCAAAAAAGATGTGATAGCACCTTTTTTGCAGGCCTGTCGGATAAAGCACAATTTACCTTTATATGCTTTTTTTTAATTAATTTTCAAAAAAATACGGTCTTCAAAGATTCTAAAAAACATGTTGAGCAGTATTTACAAATTCGGGAATGGAAAAAGAAATGTACTTAAGATATGCATGCAGAAATCTGAACGATTTTTTATGTTCCTTTTTTCTAACGTAAATCAGCGTGGTATCGTATAATTTTGTATTGAGGGAGATTGTTATCGTTGTCCCGTATTCTCTAATTTTGTTCTTCTATTAAAAAGGAAGAACGCGCTATAATTTACGAAAAGATGCAAATAAGTTGCAAAATTGCAACTTTTGTATTAAGTTGTGGCTCATTGGGTACAAATCGTTATATTTATTCCGAAAATATTAACTAACTGTCGTTGGAGACGAAATTGTGTGTGCGCCAATGTAGCAAAGCTAAATAACAGAGTTAAATAAAATTGTATTTAACCGGTATGGATGATAATATTTTAATGTAATTCAACATCCCATAAATATTTCATTGTGTTAAATTTTAACTTAAATGTTTGTTATCTAGCATTCCGTACCAGTTATGCTTATTTCAGACATCTATAAATTCTAACAGAAATAATAATTTATTAATATTAATTTACAACTTAAAATAATTTTACATATAAAAGGATTTTCTAAAAGATTTGATAATTTACAAAAGTTTTTAGATTAATGAACTGCAATTATGTATCTAAAAAAAATTAATGAGGTTTAACCTCCGTTCCAAAGACATACGTCTATAACAGAGGCCAACCAGATCATTATTTTTTAATTTTTATTGATTTAAACTACATTCGAATATATACATTGAAATTTATATGATGTGGGTGAAGTCGGTTACTTCGTTCTTATCCAAGCGACGATGGTGCGATTAATTTATCGCCCCATTAATTATAGGTGAGCAGATTGCCACTGCATGGATTTGAACCCACAACCTCCCAGTTTTAACTCATAATTTTAGATGTCAAACGGTTATAGGTGATTGTGCCTTTACTTGCTCCGCTTCCTAGAAGGTTGTTGAAACCCAAAAGCTGCATAATAGTTTTAAGCAAGAGAAAGTCGTGCAGTTGATTACAATCAATGAAATTGAAAATTTTTAAAAATACTGTGTGGTGCTTTTAGTGTCTGAAGACACTTATTAAGACTACTCTTAGAGTTTGCCTTCGTTGCTAGTTAAAAGCGATTTCCACGATTCGAAATAAAACCGTACTTCAAATGGCATTTCCACAGCAACTTCGACAGTATTAGATATACACCATAGCTCATCTGATACCATAAAAAATGATCTGGGTTGTTTATTATGTTAAGTATAAATGCTTTAAATAAGGATTAGGGCACTCTTAACCGGGCACACAATATATTGGAAAAGCAGAACACAGAACACCTTCCATGCAAGTTTGTGTACCACACTTGACCGTTACTCTACAGTTTCTATATACCTAAGGTTGTATATAAAATTCCAAATGTATTTACTATTTTTATTTTGTTTACTAGAAAAAGAATGAAACAACATTGCATTGAAATTACTTTCATATAATTAAAATTAAACATTTATTTATGCGATCAAAAGTGATCGATTATTTCAATTCAGTACTGTTGTGTAGTTAGTTATATATAGTGGAGTTATATTGATGTTTTATGTTCCATGTTTTATGTGTGTTTTCAACATGATTATCATAAATAAATTCTCTTTTTTTATCCGATAACAAACTCCAGAGTATTGTTTTAACTATTAAGGGTTTAATGCAAACGTAAATAAGTGTTTTTATAACGATAAATAGCGAAATTCGAAGCTATGAAATCAATCGATCAATCGATTCAAATGGCGATTTTAATCGATTTGTTTCGTTTTTCGAGAATGTTTTAATGTTTTAAGATCACTAGTGAAATCTTCTTGCAAATTTTCAACTCTCTATCTATTATAGTTTTGGAGAAAATGGACACCTAAATTTTGTCCTAATTTACGCCCTCGCGGATAAACTGTGACATTTACGGATTTTCTTCTTACGGATTTAGGAACATTTTTTACGTTTGAGCTTTTGTTCCATCTCTAACAGCTTACAAGATAGGCGTTATGAACCCAAGACCCAACTGATCTATGTTGCTCATTTACGAACTTAGCCTTACTTTTTACGTCCTGAGTACGTTGTAAAAAATTCAGCTTATGTACCTCTTCTCATTTTTGAGCTATTGTGTCCACAGGCGGACAGACAGGCAGACAGACAACCAGAAATGGGCTAATTAGATGATTTTATGAGCACATTTAACAAAATTTTCTTCATAGCATCAACATTTTCAGGTATTTCAAACTTGGGACTAAACTTAGTATACCTTGGTATATATTACATTTATACAGAGTTTAAAAAGCCAAAAAGTCAATTTCCATAATTTCAACTCACAAGCTTATCTTTTCAAAAACCTGAGTTTTCTGAATGCAGAAAAGAATTATAGAAAGTTCGCTTCGTTATAGGCTCACGATTTATTACGAAATGTACAAAATTGTATGAAATCATACCACTTGGTAGATAGTTAGATACTAGTCGGTTCTAGCTGTTGTATGAATATTTTTCATTTGAGTTATGTTTCAAATATTGTACTTTATGTTGTATAAACCTCTATATATTATTATATTCACATAGGATGTGGATGTTATAAATTTAATTTCGACTCTCAAGTTTATAACGTTGTTGTTGCGTTCAAGCTCGTTTCTACTTACTTGTCTGTACCTAACATTGTTCTAAATATATGTATAATATATACTTTAGATACCATTTTGAAACTATATTAAATTTTGTGAAACATGTTGATGTGAAATTTAATTTCATTTTATTTTCATAATTTTAAAATTAGTTTCATGTTATATGGAGTATTTATTCCATAGATGAATTAAAGTGATATGTTATATAATATATGGAATAGATCTTTCAAATATTTTCTTTTTGAAGTGAAAACTTCTTTAGCGGCGTTGTACACTTTTTTTGTAATGGGTAAAAAATGTTAAACTCGCGACAGGGTCACGTGTCCTGATCGAAAAAGCGTAAGACAGAGATGTCACAGTCAGTACACCGGCTCTCGCCCGATCACTGAAGTTAAGCAACATTGGGAACAGTCAGTACTTGGAAAAATATAATTTTTGTTTGTTTTGTTTTTTTTTTTAAGTGAAGGCTTCTTTAGCGGCGTTATACACTTTTTTTTGTAATGGGTAAAAAATGTTCGTTTATGAAATTGTCATGTTTGTGTAGGATAGCGCAATAAATAAATACTGTATTCTACCACATAAATGATAGTACTTTTATACTGATAATTAAAGCAATTCGTGCAAAATTATTCCCTGGCCATTCCAAAATATCAAAAATGCACAACGTTAATATTCAAATTTTCACTTCTGCCGGCACTCTCGGAGTGCAACACGTCGCTTTTTATATCCTGCATATACAGGAGACTGTTGTACCTTCAATTAACGTTAACGTTTTAACGTTTTTCAGTCAATTTTTTAAAATAAGGTGATTGTAAACATTCAGAATTGTGAAAAAAAGTTTTGGTTTATTGCACGGTACTTACAAATATACCAAATACATGCTTTGTAGTTAAGTAATATGTTATTTTAGCTTTACAATACCACGCAACTACAAAAATATAAAATACATATTGTGTGCAAGTGCTGCTCATAAATTTGATAATATAGATATTTCGCTTCAATCATAAATACTCTAACTATAGTCGTCTCTGTTCATCAAATGATGGAACTTCGATGAACTCATAATTAAATTAAAATTTTGTTTTGATATCATCGGTAATCTTATATTATTATGGTACTATATTATTATTATATTATTATTGTTTATATTTCAGAGCTAAAAAGTGCTGCGTGAACTATAAGACAAAAATAACTTATCAAGTTAATCTTAAGTAACGAGAATTGAAAGAAATGCAGTTATCTTAAATAGATTTTGATGTTTAAATTTGTATACAAAATTTAGTAAACAAACAAAAATAATTAATAAATAAGCTAGGGTTGACTAACAATCAAAATAAAAGTTTAGTAAGGCCAGTTTTAAATTCGAAAATTTAATTTTGTAAATATTAAGGTAGTACGAGGGCCAAGCCAAGTTTAGACTTGTGGTTCAAATGATTTGTACCTTATTTTCAACTTTATTGATGAACTTTTTTATAATTTCATGAATGTTATCTAAACGAAAAATGAAAAATTCGATATCTGCCTTGTTTCTAGAAATATCCTTGGTTCTATATATATTATTATGGTATTGTTATAAATTACAAGATTGTCTAAATATTTTAGATAGTTTTTTATCACACTCTCTAAATTTTTTGATATATCCAATTGAAAAGGGTAACCTATACGATTCATCGTTAATCAGCCAAATTTAAATGATAAAATAATAATCAAAAGCCTGACCTAGGAATTTTTTGTGATTTTTGGAAACTTGGTTAATCAAACAATGTATTTATAAATATGCTGTATTGAAATCCCTAGTATTATTCAGTCCTTACATATCTCCTTAAAGATAAAGTTTTTCTTTAAAATAACATTATTCTTATACACTAATTATTTCAATATTACAAAAGTATCGATACAAACTATATATGAATATTATTGTTATAAAATATATGGTCCTCGACCATATTGTACCATGATTCATTGTCTAGTGTACCTTGCATCGATACCACTCTAATCTTCAGTAGACTCTAAGGATCTGAATACACTCTAGAAAACCGTACAAGTTTCTCTTATGGGCATATTTTCCTCCTAGAGCGTAGAGAAATAGCTTCAACTGCTTAATTCATGGGCACAATATAATAGGTTAGAGTGAGTAGGAAAATTTGTTCGTTGAAAAAATACATTCAACGTATAAATTCTAATCTACCAAATACATTTATTTTAAAAACAAAATTTAAATCAAAAATAATTTTTAATGTATCCCGTTTATCAAATGCACTGAGAAGTAGAAAATTATTAAATACAATTTTAAATATAATATAGCATTTTAAGTTAAATTTTAATATAGCATTTTATGTTGTGTATTTGCTAAAAAGTTTTTAACATTTTTAGTTAATTAACATGTCAGACAAGAAGGCGAGTTGATATAACCGCGATATACAAAAATATATTTTAAATTTAATAGACCTGTTAAACAGAAAGTTGGTTGCTTAACCAATGCGCTTCAGCGCTACTGATCGCAACTGATTTCAAGTTTTAGACATTCTTCATGCCTACCTAAATTCAATAAGAAAAAAAAACGAATTTCGGTCGACTTTAAAAAAAATCTCGAAAGCGTTGCCAGCTCCCGTCCCATTAAGTTGCTGCAAATACAAGGAAATGGCAAATATACAATAATGATTCTAATTTTTTGAAACATTATTAATGCAAGTAAATCTAAAATCTGCAAAATACCAGAAGCTGAAAATTTTGTTTTTCTTTTTGCATATCAAACTTGCTATACTTTAATTTTCAAACAATTAAATATTTATTGTCTTGAATTAAGTATTCATATCGTTGACTCAAGAAATATTTACTTGTTATAAGAACATCAAGTCAAGTAAATGCGTTTGCTTCAACACAGTAATTATTTATACTGCCCATGTGGAAATCATAGAAAGTAATATACTAACATCCTCAGTCAATAACATGTAAAGAACCTGTACAGACATACTTGAATAAGTTAAAAATATATTTCTTGTTTTCAACCTTAAACGGTCGAGCCTAAAGTAAAGCCTCTCAAGCCAAGAGTGATCAGTTTTTTTAGTCATTTTCCTATATGCTTATAATAACTTCACTGTTCATTAAAAATTTCAGGAAACATTTTGGTTATACAAAATTTTTATCCATAAATAATATTTGTTTGATATCATAAATTATATTTTGATTTTTTTTATTTTGAATGAAAACAAAACTATATATAAAATGAAATATTTTTAAAAGTTGGTAAAACAAAACACAAAAAAAAAAATTCTATATTATTTTTAGTAAAAAAAGAAGCTTGTATGTTGTTTGTTGTTTGTTGAGTCGTATCGTTAATGTATAACCTTTTTTTTTTTTTATTTGTTTCAAAAATGTTTTGCAAAAGTTTTGACATACGTCACAAAAACAATCGTATATATAAAAACAAACTTTACACTTATTCGAATGTATTTATTGAAAGTATAGTTAATTTATGTTATTGACTTGAGTAAAGCTTGGGATTTTTTTCAGTAAGAAAAGAGTGAAATGTTCTTATGGCATAGAAAATAATTAGACGATTTTTTTCATTTTTTGACAAAAGCTTTCAAAAGCTTACTCGTTTGAGTGTCATGATATCAACATCTTTAAAAATATAATATATAAAGATATCTTCATTTATGTATTACTCACGAAATAAATTTATTAAATATTAAACACACAAAGTTCATTTTAATCATTCATAATCGATAATCTTGAAAAACATACAACTGGTTTTTCACGCTTCCGGTCATATTTTCACATTTTGAAAGCTATGCAAACTGAATAATAGTGGTTAAACATATAATTCACAATTTTCATTATTTACATTATTTTTGATTAAATGTTCCTTTGTTCAGAAATTGAATAATTTACTGTTCACAAAGAGGGAAAAAATAATTAATCTTTATAAAACAAGTAACGGAAAACAAGTACTAATTTTTTTATTATCTTTTTTGTTTCAGGTAAGTGTTTCCGACATTCATTGAATGCAGTTGATCAAATTGGTAAAATAGGCTTTGATTTAAAATTTTAACGCAAATACAATTTTATTGCTAATAATAGAAGTTCCATGTGAATTAATAGCCCTGCATTTTAGAAGAGTTAAAGCTACCCTTTCATAAATTTAAGGGATAATAAAATATTTGTTAACTCAAACAGCCCCGGATTAACGCTCAAGCTGACTTGCAACAATCATATGACCCTCCAAATATCTTTCATTTATATCGTTGGAGTATGTCTTGTATGTAATCGTGTAACTTCTGAACTTAGAGACTGAAGGCCGAAGCCTTGACAAAGTCCTTCTTGATTGACAATGGCCCTAAACCATGAGAAACTTTCATCCCCCATTTCACTCCCTTAGGGGTATAATTACGGAAAATCCTTTCTTATCGGATGTCTACGTTATTAAAAGAGCATACCCTCCAAGTTTTCATTGCACTTTTTTTCCTAAAATCGAAATATATTCTACTTTGGTAGATTCTCGTTTATTTTTTTATTGTTATTCAAAAAATTTAGAGAAATCAGGAATTTGAGAGTTTAAGGAATTTTCTAAATATTGGTAATAAGGTAATAAGGTAATGTCAAATTATTTTTTTATAACGCGCTACATTTTAAACTATACAATGGCCCTAATGGACGAAGTCAAATATTTTAAAAACAGATATAATGTACCTTTTTTGGCTCTGAATATAATCATATATAAAATGTCGAATTTGTTATTCTTTCATAGTTTAAAATCGGAAACAAGCGCGGATAAAATTAATAACCTAGTATAAGTTGTTTTTCGCGGAAAGAGTTAACTTCAACTTTAGTTACTTTATAACTCAAATATACATTAAATATTTTGTAAGAAATATTTCTTCACTTAACGCTGCAGTAAATAATATTTATAATTTTGTGACTAAATATTAAAATTTCCTAATTATATTTTGTAATTTATATTCACCATACATACCACCTAGTATCTATATGATGACAGCCTCTTAAACACGCTTAGTTTATATATAATATGGGTACGTTTTGTTATTATTAAGAATGTAAGACTATCTTTGTTTAGTAAAAGTATACAGGCTGTCCACGGTGACCGCCCATTAGAAGTTTCTGGAGAATCAGACATAATAGAAATCCAAAATTTGATATTCCACCATAATTGCACCTATCCGCCTAAAATATTTTAGAGTTTTGAAACTTCCGCTTATACCGAAAGTTGACCCTAAAATCGTTATTTCAAATGGAATGCCCTATTATTTTTACATAAATCGCTTAACTCAATAGTTCTGAGTATCTTTTGTAATAAACTGACCCCCCTTAATTGTTAAGGTTTTCAAGATAAACGATATTTATTAGAAATTTTGCAGCAAATAGACGTGTTGTAAAAAGATTGTAACTTCCATACTAAATTAGGTAGAACGTTTATATTGGGCTATATTTCAGAGCTAAAAAGTGCTGCGTGAACTATAAGACAAAAATAACTTGTCAAGTTAATCTTGAGTAACGAGAATTGAAAGAAATGCAGTTATCGTAAATAGATTTTGATGTTTAAATTTGTATACAAAATTTAGTAAACAAACAAAAATAATGATTAAATAAGCTGGGGTTGACAAACAATCAAAATAAAAGTTTAGTAAGGCCAGTTTTAAATTCGAAAATTTAATTTTGTAAATATTAAGGTAGTACGAGTGCCAAGGCAAGTTTAGACTTGTGGTTCAAATGATTTGTACCTAATTTTCAACTTTATTGATGAATTTTTTTATAATTTCATGAATGTTATCTAAACGAAAAAAGAAAAATTCGATATCTGCCTTGGTTCTAGAAATATCGGAAGTTAAATAATTAAACAAAATTCGATATTTGGAAAATTACTCCAGATATCGAAAATTTTTATTCTTACTTTCGTCTTATATCCTAAAATAGATATTTTTTTTGAATTTGTGTCAATACTACCGTGCTCATTCATTCTTGATTAGTCGAACACAAAGGTTTTTTTTTTTTTCAATAATTTATAAAGGTTTTAACTTTAATTTAATAATTTTTTTTATTATTTTCCACCGATTTTTTTTTCCATGATACCAATGTTAAATATGCCTACATTTGAGGTCATTTATTTATTTAAATAATCGGGCAACCCCATCTAAAATTTTCAGAATTGATTTAGACTTAGACCAACTTCATATAATAAAAAATCAAGCCTTTTATTCAAAATTGCCCTAGTGCTCGTACATACTTATTTCTATTAAACTAAAATATTTATGTATATTCCTATTACCACAAAAGTGTAATGACGGGTGATTTCATTTTATGATTTCCTTTTATACTAACTACGTATTTTGTAAAATTTTAATAACTTACATTTCGCAAACTTACGTATTTGATACTTGATGCATGTAACATAATATGATTGTGTGATAATCGTTCCAGAACTCATCATATATAAGTTGATCATATTAAAATGTCAATAAGAGATCACTTCTGCCACTCTAATCATCTAACATCCCATTTATAGTTTATGTTTATAGATAGTTAATGTTATATATGTACCCATCCATATATAGTATATAATAATATATAGATGATATATTATTATTTTCAGTCATATATATACGGTTACCATTATAGGTGTGTCTTTCTAGTATGCTTATAATATTATATACTATAATGTAATAATATATGTATAATATGGTCGCAGTGCTTTACACGAATATTTTAAGTTTTATCGCTACATGACGGTCTAAAATTTTAAATAAGTAAAATGCTTTTAAGTTATGACACCGATTTCATCATTCAAAATAAATATGAGAAATAATATTAAACATTTAACTCACCTCACCTCGAAAAATACCTCATTAAGCATGAATATTTTTGCACTGCCAATTTTTGCAGAATCTCGTAAGAAACTGGGTAGGATATTGTTTAAGCTACGCATCGCTTCGGAAAAAATTTTATCTTTATTATAATTTTTTATCTTTCGTTTTTTTCAAAACTAGAGGGTTTAGAGAATTAAAATTTAATGGGTTCCGTTTAATCTCCTAGCTTCCGAACACTACCAAATTATTACTACCTATTTCGTGAGAATGGGTAAAAAAATGTTGTAAAAAACCTTCATTTGTTCATCCGAAAACGTTTAACTTGATTAAGCCTGAAATGGTCAAATGACGAAACAATTACTCCATAATGTAATGCAATTGAACACCTTTAATTTCTTTTTTTGAAGCAATATCAAAAGCAGGAACTTAGCCATAATTGAAACGATAATATTAATCTCGGAAAAAAGAATCGATTCAGCCATGGTTTACGATACTTTGGATCAAAATAATCAACAATATAAACAAATTTAAGGAACATCATATTTAGCTTTGTGATAATAGCTAAAAGTCAATACAAATGGAAACGTAATCCAGAGGAAGCTCTGATAAGTGAAACGAAACTACAAATTGTAAGACATAGAAAGTGTTGATACACATAATAAATTTTACTACAAAATAAATAAATTTTGTTTCCACAAAAGTATTATTCATTTTTACTTTTGCAAAGGTATTCATTTTTTACATTTTTTTGTCAATTGTATTCATTACCTTCGTAGGTATGTTTGATTTTTCTTTGAAAATAATGGAAACCAAGGATAAATAAAATCTCGGAAGTAAGTGACTATGTCTGTTTATTATTTGTTTCAAATTAAATTTGTGTAGGACAATATCATCGAAGCATCTTATAGTTTTTGAAATTTTTGATAAATCATTAGTTCAATCTTAATATTTTTACGTAAAGATTATTGTAAAGATCTTAAAATCAACTTTCTTTTTTCATCTTTTTCTGAATTAGTTCCGGAAAAATTCGTCATTGGCCATGATTAATTTTAGCATGAAAAATTTTTATAGGACCTCGTTGAAAACATGCTCCTGAACCGTAAAGTGTATGCTGCTGATGAGTACCCTGGTAGGATATTGCTTTAACTAATTTTTTTTTAAACAAACGAGTAATATTGACCGAATTGCGTTGGTTTTATATCATACTAGCGGACCCGACAGACGTTGTCCTGTACACACGTCTTTTTTTAATGAGCTGAAACAACTCATCCGCTACAACAACTCAACTTTTGCTACACTCATCCCGCTAAACCCCAATTTAACTCCCATTTATTGGACCGGCCTGAGCTTCGACCTTTGGCCTGGCCTTCGGCAGTGGAGCTCGCTGCGCTCGCATATGGCTCTAATAAATGCCTATTGACAATAAAAAATACATAGTACACATAGTTAGTTGTAATATAATGTGATATGATTTATATGCGCTCCCACCATTTAATGAGATTTAACTTTTTTGGTGTGGAACCCTTAAAAACAGTTGTAGTGGACCGAATGGTAAATCTAAACCATTCTCCAATCCCCTTGAACTCACACAAAAAATTTCATCGAAATCGGTCCAGCCGTCTAGGAGGAGTTCAGTCACATACACACGCACACAAGAAATATATATATTAAAAACTAGCAAAAAATTAGCCTTTCAGTTTTCTAGTAAAACACGATTTTTACGATATTCATCCCTCAAAAATTCTATGAAAAAATCAGATTTTTCATATGTATAAAATTTTTATTTGTAGTGTAAAGCCTTCTCAACAACATTCCGCCAAATTTTTGGCCTAATTGAATTTTAAGTGCTTGATTGTTTATTGTTAAGAGAGCGCGCAAAAAATAACGATTTTGGGTTCTAGACATGCTAGAAAGGTGGGATTTTCACGAACGACTCAAAATTTTTCATGCGATTATTAATCATGTTCAATGACGAATTATGTCAGGACTAAATAACGTCACTAGCAAAAGGTGTAAGTCCGTTTTCCATTGTGGTTACACTATGTACCACATACCATAAACTATCTGATAATTTTACGACCACTGGTTAAGTCTGTCTAATATAGCTGCGTTTCGGTATAAGAACCTAAACGAATACGGCTATTATAGTCGTTTTATGGTATATCAAATTTAAGGTTGACTTGCTTCCAGGATCGTTATTAATAGATGACGTATATATATTACATTATATATGCTCTTACAGTATTATGTATACACATATATTGTCTGGGAGCGCATAATTGGTTCTTTGTTTTCGAGTAATAATGATGTAGTTGTTATAATCATGTTTATGAATATAATGTTAGTGGTGTTGATGACGATGGTGATGATGCTGGGAGTAATGCCTAGTTAGAGAGAGCTACGAGAAGGTGGGTTACTTGAACGAGAACGTGAGATGTTCGACCGTTAGCCCATAAAGAAGCATAATATTATTTATTTCACATGCCTTGTTGAGGATTACATAAGGTGAGTTTGGTTATAAAGAAATTAAACTTTTTAAAATTGCCCGAATCATTGAATCTATGCAAATTGAGTTTTCCCGATTTTCGTTTTTCGACTATTGTATCGTCTGCAGTAGACGTTAAAAGAAAGTTATTTTCAATATAATTTTGAAAGGCTTGGAAAATTGCAAATGTTGAAAGTATTGAAAAATTGGTTTGTTTTTTACAATTGCTCTGCATTTAAGGTAGTACGAGCTCCAAGGCAAGTTTAGACTTGTGGTTGAAATTATTTGTACCTTATTTTTAACTTTTTGTCTTATATTGTCAAGTTATAACATAATTCACCATCAAAATTGAAAATACATATTTCTTTTAAATTTGTGTCCACACTACCGTGCTCATATAACCTTAATTAGTCGGGCACAACGGGTTTTTTTGTTTTCAATAGTTAATTGTGGTTTTAAATTTAATTTAAGTAGTTTTTTTTTAATTTCCACCGAGCATTGCTGGAGAAATCTATAAAAACATATCATCTATCTACCGTTTTATCATAAAACCAATGTTAAATATGCCTACTTTTGTAGTCATTTATTTATTTTCAAAATCAGGCAACCCTCTTTAAAATTTTCAGAATTGATTTAGACTTAGTCCAACTTCATATTCATCAAGCCTTTATTATGATATTATCAAAAAACATTTTTCGATAATATCAAAATCCAATAACAGTTCATAAACTCAAACCGAAACTCAATCCTGAGTTAAAATTTCCAATTTCTTTACTTCCAAACTTACTCCCTTCAATTCTCAAAAAGGCAGACAAAAAGATTCATAGTAGGTTCTCGGTCTATGCAACGTTGTATATGTTCTGACAACCCACTACTAGTTCAATGGGTTGACTGTAACTAGAGTTCTTCCATAATAATTGTTGAAAATAAATGAGACTAATAATATATCTAGCAAATTTTGCTATTTCTAAACTAAAGACAGTTATTACTAGGTTTTTAGTTAACTAGGTGAACAAGATTTTATACATATCGAAAAATCAACCTAAAAGCAAAGCTAATATTAGAAGAAGCTCTAATTAATATATGTAGATGTGCTTTTCATGAATATGCCAATCAACATGCCATTTGATACTATCGTGGACATTAAATATATAATATTTTAAGAGTATATACAGGGTTTTTAATAAATGAGATAAATATTCCTATAAATCTAAAGGAACGACATCTATCATAAAAATCGTAAATTAAAATAGGAGACAGATAAAACTGCCAATTTTTATCAGAGACACTTCTTCTTAAGCCAACTAGATTTCACAAAAATTTACAATCAATTTCTGCCGAGTCTATTCGATTATTAGCTCTTTGATAAGGAATAACTTTCTAATTTAAAGTTGACTTCTATCTTTTACCAGTATAGAACAAGAGAGAATTTTTAAAGACCTAGAAGGGTGAAGTTAAATAGGTACTTTTTCTGTAGTCATTAATTTTGGAGACCAGAGGGGTTTTCAAAAAGCCTATGTATTGTCCTTTATGTAAACAGAACAACAGGGCGTAAGAGAAAAGACACTTATAAAAATCAGTTTTTTACTATTAAATAGTCTTTAATTTGTAGCATATCTTCGTTCACCAACATCAAAAAAAAACTTATTATTTCTGCGAGCAAAACAACATTTGGAGAGCTAATTGTCCACAAGAAAAATGCTGATAAAAATTGATTTAAGAGTTAGATTAACATGAAAGTCCTCAGGGTCATATTCTAAAAAAAGACAAATTCTCGCAAAACCAAAATTTTCAAACTGTCACTAGTTTGTACCACGGGGTTTATGAACCGTGTTTACATGATTCATTTAATTTTACTTTATTAATCAACGACTAATATCAACTAAGTAATAAAAAAACTTACACTTTTTTTTCTGTATAAGTGTATATATACTTACAAACCACTCTGTTTATTCATGTGACTATAAATCATCAATACAACACTAATCCAAATACATTACGATTCGCGAGACTGGCACTTTATGGAAATATGTTAAATGGAACGCCTCCCAGTAGATTCAAAATGTACTTTTTCACGACAAGTATGTCACTTTTTACAAGACTGTCACTAGTTTGTACACGGGGTTTTTGGACCGTGTTTACATGATTTATAAAATTATACTGTAACACTTGAATTGTAGCATCTTTTCGTTATTCGTAAGAAAATTTGTGCTTTTCCGAAGTTTGCCCAGAGGGTTTAAATGCATTATATCAGACCTGGGGACTCTAATAGACAGACGCATATTTTGTTGTCTCTACATCTTATATTTTCTACCCAAACAAAAAAACGACAAATGAGATCTTGTAATTAGCTCTAAAAACCAATGAAATTTACATTCTGTTTTTGAAATGAATACAGCTCGCCCCTATCAGTCTTGGACAAACCACTTTACCGTTTTATGTCTGTATAAATATATAAAAAAATGATAACAATAACGTTTTGATTATTTAATTTATATATAAATATATACCACCGTATTAGTAGTGATGGGACGAATGTTGAATTTTGTACATATTTCCATTATTCGAGAATGCGAATGCGAATGTTAGCTTCCAAATGAAGCGCACTCAATTTCTAATGTGAATTACAAAAATTCTAATTATTTCTAATGTGAATGATTTTATCTTAATTAATCCTTGTATATTTTTTCTCCAGCATGTTTTTTTCTGTCCATACCTTATCTTCCTTATTCCTTTATCAAATACCAGGATTCACACCTCATTTTTAAACTTATCATGTTGGCTTCTGACGAAAAATATACTCGCGGTCTAAAATTGAACCGCTTATTAACAGGCTAGAAAAAATAAATAATTTTAACGAAAAAATATATATTTTAAATAACTTTAAAAAATAAGTATATCAGGCAAATATGATTCGAATGTAGTAGTTTTCATAGATGTTTTCCTAATACTGAAGACCTCATTCAGAAGTGAATCGACAACTGTAAAGATATTTCAAATGAATCTTTTTTTAAAGCATGTTCTCCTCATATTAATTTAATAACTTTTGATTTTTTTTTCACCACTTTTCTACGAAATTAGTTGTTGTTCTTTAGTCATAAACAAGTACAGGGTAATTATGGGTTACGGTAGCCACGGAAGCTGAATTCCCTACGGGTTGTACTAGTACATACTATTCTATTAATAAGTCTATTAAAAACAAACCATATAAGGTCATTGAAAGTAAAATTCAGTTTTTTTTTTAATTTTTTAATTTGAGATTAATTTACTTATTTGTGAGTAAAGTACATATTTGTGAAGTTTGGGGTTATTTTGCAATTTATGATACAAAATGATGATGATTTTTTGTCAAAAAACATTCGCATCTTTTTTTTGCGAATGCGAATGTTACACGAATATTCGCCCCATCACTAATA
This sequence comes from Chrysoperla carnea, assembly GCF_905475395.1. Taxonomy (NCBI): domain Eukaryota; kingdom Metazoa; phylum Arthropoda; class Insecta; order Neuroptera; family Chrysopidae; genus Chrysoperla; species Chrysoperla carnea. Next base: position 52,672,883 of record NC_058340.1, on the reverse strand, counting down.
TGTATATAATCACTAATATGTTGTTAAATATCATATGAATATAATTACCTACCACGTATATCATATTCATATCTTTGATACCACACACATGAATAATAAATAGATATAGTGGATATGATAGATTACATCTCTATTATTTTTTTTTAAATATTACACACAAGCCTTAAAAACTTGGTGCTTGATAATTATTTATACGAAAAAATTATATGTAATAATATAATTAAAAGTAATTAGGGTATTTGTTTTCAAAAAAAATAAAAATTTAAGCACCATAATATAGTTAATTGATGTTCTGGAAAATTATAATATTCCATTGTGTTTTGCATGTGTTGCCTATTGTTTTTAAAATTGATCATTTGTTTTGACAAACTAATAGTCTACAAGCCCAATTTGAATTTCGGTGGGTGAAATGACCCACCAGAAATCATGTATAAAAAGATGCTCTTATTTGTAAAAGTAAGTTTAAGCACCATGGCATCAATTTTGCGCGGTATAGGTGATTACAGGAGAGAATATGAATGTCACACCTTACAGGAGAGAATATGAATGTCACACCCTTGGTATATCACCCCCGCACCATTCAATATGTAAGTCGTTGCTGGATAATAACTCTGCATAAGTATTCGAAGTAAATGGCATAGATGCCATACAGAAATTGCGCTATTCATCTGGTAGTGTCCGTATATCTTTACCGTAAAAAAAATTAAAAAAATATAGTTTTGGAAACAAAAACTATAATTAATATTACTTATAGGACGCTAAACTGTAATTTTTGCTCAAAATGTTACATTTTTAGTAACATTTCAATTTTAAACAAACAAGATATCAATCAAAACAAACGCACAATAACAACACAAAATATGTCACTGTCGAACTTCCCAGGGAATCAACTTTTACTAATCCATCGCAGGCATGGTTAACTCTTTGTAGGAATAGTATATTTACTTATTTTGAATCAACTCTTTCTGATGTTTTTAGTAAGATTTTACTCCACCTAAGAATAGTCAACTGTTATTAACAACCAACTTTTCCTGTAACATATGTAATAACTATGTAGATAAAGCCAATCTTTCATGGGCGGATCACAAAATTTGCAATAAATCATGATTTTTATTTAAAATATGACTAATTTCCAATATTTAAATTTTTCGCTAGCTAGGAACTCATATTACTTAGCGCTCCATTGAGAGCTCGCACCTGCCAGACATCATACTCCCATTTCTGCTTATCAGTTACTTTTTTCTTTCACATAGGTCTTCACAGATCATTTTCCATTTCATTCTACCATTCCTTCCACTGGCTCTTCTGGTCGCTAAATGATCATTGAAAATCCTATTACATGGCATGTTATTTAGATCATTTTCCAAGCCTATAGTTTTAATATGATTACTGTTGTTATTCTATCAATTATTTATCAAATGATGACAAATATTTCTCGAGAGACAAAAATGGAAATTCTCTTTACAAGGGTGTATTTACTTCAAGAAAATACGATTCACTGGTTATAAAATACAGAAAGCTGAAATCCGTATTTATGCACAACACGAAACCAATTTATGTGTTTTTCTAATTTTAATATTATTTGTGCGTATCCTGTTCCATATATACTCTTCATTTTATACAATAAGTAGAGAGGGCTAAACTAAAGACAATATACAGTAGATATCTATACGAAGTTCTTACTAAATAAGACTGTTGTTTTTGCATTTAAAATAATATATTATTTAAATAGTTAAAGAAAGTAAGTAAAATCGTATAAATTATGTTAGTAATTTACGTTAAAACCAACCACTACAAAATATATAAGTACCTACAGCACATATCAAAAGTTTGAGAACATCTATACACCTGAGTATGTCTGTCTATAAAAGGTGTACAAGTGTTTATAAAATTGAAAAAACCTCCGACATATTTTTCGGATACGGAACCCTACACTTGCATTTGAAACATATATAAGAACATTCTTCATTAAATTACCTTTTTCCTTTTGCATTTTGAAGATCGACGCCTATTTTTTTCAGATATGGAACCCTAATCTTGCACTTAAAACATAACTAAAAACTATACTAACACTAACACTATACGTAAAATTACCTTTCAAACGAGACCAAAAAAATTAAAATCGGTTCATTCGTTTAGGCGCTACGATGCCACAGACAGATACACAATCGTCAATTTTGAAATCTTCAAATGGTTAATTTTTAACTGCTTCAATTAGAAGCTTTTGGAAACATGCGGAACGAATCAGGCATTTTTTTTCTGTCTTTATAAATGGACCATTTCATGTTCGAATAAAGATCATTTTTTAAGTGGAAAAACCCATATTTTTTAGCAAATGGATTGCCTTGGCTAAATGAGAGAAAATTTTGTTTCAAACATTCCTTTCCTTTTACAGGTTTTAACCCCCGAACTTAAAAAAAGGGGTGTTTTAAGTTTGACCGCTATGTGTGTCCTTAACTTTGTTCAAGTGCGAGTTTAGAGTTCTATAACCGATAAAACTAAAAAATTGGGCTGATTTTCAAGATCGGTTCAGTTTTGAAAAGGAAAAAAGTAATTTCATGGAGAGTGCTCTTAGATATGTTTCAAGTGCCAGTTAAGTGTTCTGTAAATGAAAAATTTGTCGAGGGTTTTTTTAATTTTGTAAATTTCACTTTTTACTTTCAAATTCAGAAATTTTTTATATGAAATATTATTCCAGTACCTAATTTATTAATATACTTCTTATACCGCCTTTTTAATAAAATTTATTTATTTCCTTTATACTAGAATTTCTTTATGATCAAATTAAAATTTTAATATTTGCTTTCACTCATTGTACCTCCGTTATATCCTTGATGTGTTCTCGCTTCTAATTAATCAGCAACCATTACTTACAGCTGCCTACAAAGCCAAGTCTTCATATCACTTACGCCAGATAGGTACTATTTCTTTTATCTTCTTACCAAAGTACCGTTTGAATCTCATCACATGGGTTGAAGCTACAAAAGTCGTTCTTTCCCGAGTTACAAAGTATTTTAACTCAATATTTGTTATCTTTGAAGAGTCTTTACAGAAGTATATTATTAGATTTAATATTTTAAAAATTATGGTCTTCTTAAGTTAATTTTCCAAGGTATAATAATTAGTTCATCAGCCTTAGGCCGAATTACAATATACGACTCACCTTTTATTCAATAAAGAGTAGGTACACGAACATCTTTTTTGAATGTAAATTATAAATTTAATACAAAAAAAGAGCGTAATAAAATAAGTTTATGTTTATTTTTATTATACTTATATGCATATAATTTTTACAAAGTTTATCTTTTTAAAATATAACAAGAAAAAAGAATCGTTTAATGTTTGTCATTTATGTATACTATTAGAGAGTAATTACATTTTAAAAAACTTAAAATGTTTTTTATTAAACGTACATTAGAAATTATTTATGGATGAAGTGAACGTGACTTTTCTTAAGCTCTGATAAAATTTAAAAGTTTCTAGATGAAGAAAAATTATGTTATAAAAATGTTTTTAAAATGTATTATAATTACAAAACCACTAAATTTCTTTGATTGTCATGAAACTAAAACAAATTGAGGGTAACGGACTGAGATCAATATTACTTTCATGACCCGATTGTAATAGCTTTAGTTCTTATCCCAGTGGTGTATTTTTTTTTTTTATATACATTTATTTAAAAGAGACCTTTAAATGTGTTTCTATATACATATATACAGTATGTGTTCAGAATAGAGGATCGGAGTCAAATATTTCTATATCACTTCAAATGCAGAATTCTTACTTTACGAATAGAAAAGAAGTTGGATTAAACAAATTAAACAAAGAGGAAGTTACCTACTTGTGACGTCATACGTGGCTATCGCCATAGAGATTATATACGAAACTTTTTTTTTTTAAAAGGATATGGCAGCTTTTGTTTGCAATCTTGTATTGCTTATAACTTCTTCGTTTTTAATGAATTTTAATTTCACTTTCAAATTTTGTCATGGTGTCAAGTTTTAAATTTTTATGTGTAATATGGTAAATTCGACATCAGGATTATCGCCTATTATGCAAATCATTCCTTCATTTAAAATACGGCTTCATATTTTGCTGATTTATCCAAATAATTCTTCTTAGAAAAAGTTCTTATCTTGTATAAGGAATATCCAAATTTCGCACTAAAGTGTTTTTGGAAACCACGATTATTCCAAATTACAACTTTATTTTTCTAACTTAGTTCAGTAATTATTTTGTATAATAATTTTGCTCGCATAGAAAGAAAAGGTTTAAAAATTTAAAGAATTTTTGAACCGTAATCTATACACCAATTAATCAACGAGTGGGTAAAGAGGGATACATATGTCCATGATTTCACCCTTATCTGCTTCTATATTGAGTCAAAAACAACAAACTATATAAGTGAAATTCAAGTGCAAGCAGAAGACTTATACGTTCAAAGCTCAATAGGTAACCAAATTGCAGCAGACTAGAAAAACTGACGATAATACAAAAATGCTAAGCGTTTTAGTCTATTGGTGTATCATAATTGTTGTACGAACTGCCATAATAAGGATCAGAAGAAAACGAAGACTATTGTTACTGTCTATCTTTTTTATGGCAAGGTCATGCCCTAATTGATTCAGACATTCTTTGAGGACCTTTTCTGTAGTTTGTGTCACTCACTCATCGCAACCTAGTCTAACCGTTTGATCCAAATACAATCTCTGATAAAAAAAAGAAAATATTTAGTATCAAATATCTTGTATCGACAATAGAGAAACTCGTGAAATTTGTTTACTAATTTTCTACTTATTAGACAAATACTTTAAAGGTACTGCCTTCAATAAATCTATCTTTTTTCAATTATTTCACTAAAAAGAAATGTTTGGTCAAATAAGCCGATACACTTCTTTAATTACCTAGAAGAGAAGATCCCAAAGTAATTAAACACTTGTTCAATCTGAGTATAATTTTAGTCGTACATCGTGTACATTAATTCTTATATGTGCAATAAGACTCATACTATATACATATAATAATATACTCAGAGTTGAAGATACTTTCGTTGTACGTTGTAAAATTCCCTGTGTGACAGTTAAAGTGATTTAATTTTATCGCATTCACACGACATTAATATATAAAAAAAGAAATTATTTATTATAGTATACCACATGTTATATTTTAAATAATTAATTCAATTTTACACAGGTATTATATATAGTATTATTATAGGTGACTATATTGCTAAAACAAATATTAGTATGTGCATAAGTTATAAGACTTTTCTATCCATATTCTAAACGACGTCATCATAGTTCCTATCTAAGTGGTATCCTAATAAATTGGCAGTACATACTCGGTGTGGTACTGAAGTCGTGTGAGTGCGACCCCGTAGTCCACACGAACTTCCCAGAGGAGTCCATAAGATTTAACCGTTCTAAAAATCGTCTAACGCGCCTACACAAGCTTTCTGTATGTGACTATTTATTGAAATTTTAGGATATACTTAGATCTGCGTACTTTTGCATTAAAAAAAACTATTCCCAAAAATAAAGTCTAAATCTCTTACGAAACTCCTGTAAAATTTTAACGAAAACAAAGTATAAAAGTTTTAAATAAAAGTAATATTATTACATCTACTGACAACCATAAAAGATTCTATATTAGTATTAACCAACCAAGCTTATAACGGTTTGTACAACGACTGAGCGTTCAACGTGAACGCTCAAGTATTTATAATAAGAATGACAAACTAAAGGATAGTATACTACACACATTAAGTAGTACGGATTAAAATAACTGTCATGATTAATGATTCTACAAAGCTTTTAGTCACTAAAAAAACATTCTTTATATATACACCTTCATAATAATATACTCTACAAGTAGAAATAACAGTTCAGTTTATATTTTTACACGCATACAAAATTTTAGATGAATAATTAATACATAGAAGATGACATAATTTATTCATGTTTATATAATTTCTACTTACTTTAGTCTTTATTTAGGAGCAATTATTGTTGGTAAACAGTAGTCTATCACGCTTTTTTCTCACTACAATCGATTCGACTGCATAAAAAACTGTTCCTTCTTAATATCATTGGTTAAATTAATGTGTTATCTTGTAAAATGTGGAAAATGAAAATATAGTATTATTGGCACCGTTGCATGAGTTTTATTTCAGGCTGCTCCCATGGTAAGCAAAAACTACTTTAATGATATAATTCTACGGATGGACATATAAGTTTATGGTTTGTATATATAGTTTTTATTTATGCAATTTCTTCTCTTATTTTCACAAATTCTGATGCAAGAAGTTTCATTAAATGTTAATAAAAGTACTCAAAAATTTGATACAAATATAAAATACAAAATTAGCAGCGTTGTTTACGTTTTACCGGATATCCAGAAAACTCGGTTTCAGTGTAATATTACGTTTCTTGCTATTTATTTAAATAAATACCCGTCTAGATAATCAGTTTTAATCTTGAAAATACGCTAAAAATAAACGTTTTAACTCCCGAATTAGATAAAGTGGAAATATACTAAAATAAATTTCGTTTCTATAAATAGCCGTAAAAACTTCCTATGATACTCTGATTTGCAAGAAAGAGATAGATAACAATCTTTGAAAGCATATATTTTCTTAGTTTTTTATTCAATTTTAAAGTCCTTACTTGTACATAGACAAATTTCATTCGTTTAGTGTTAACGTAGCTGATTAAGAATTCATATTTCACGTAAGCGATAGGTCAAGTTTGATTTTATAATTGGCCTCAGTTTGAAGGTGATCTATATTGACTTACTGCTTCACACCTTAACCAAAAATTTCTAACGTTCAAAATACTTACTTACCATGAGGGTTTCATTTTTTTTATTCCATGTTTATACACGCCTTAAAATTTTTTACTGAATTTTACCATCAAATTTTAAATACCACCAGGAAAAATAAATGAACAAACTTACTTAGACAACTTTCCTCTAAATGTAAAGAAGTATAGAATCATTATGATAACATTCTTAGTAATTTGTATTCATTAGCATATAAAAAAACAACATATTTTTAACTTATATAAATAAGCTGTAAGTATTCTAAGAAATACATATTTATTAAATTAGTTAGGGGCATAATTGAAACTATGATTTAAGTTTATAGTATACGCTGATTAAGAAGTAGGGAATAAAATTAACTTGAACATGTACAAAAACGACCACATTTCGAAACTCGTTACCGAACAAGTTCGTTATTGAGTTCCACATTATTTTTGAATGTATGTTGAATGTTGTTTTCTTACTTACTATAAGGAACAGTATCACGTATTGAAAACATTTATTTTAAACTTTTTTTTCTAAAATTATTATTTATGAAGCAAAAAACGGTTTGTGATACAAAAAACAAATTAGTTTACAAAATAGGTAAGTAATTTAATTATCTACAGTAAAGGTTATTACCATTTTTGGTCTGAAGTGCACGGCTATGGACATAAAGCCTAAAACGGTTTTTCTTAAAATGGAGGCACTTCTCCCCGCATATTTTTGTAAGGATTTTGTGCATTTACATTCAGTACATGATACTGAACTAATTTAAATAAAAAATAAAAACTCCTGTAATTTAGTGCATTATGGGTAAGAGTAACTAGCTTCTATATAACCTGTATTATTAGTTAATCAATGTTAAACATATTTTTATACCATGCATATATGTAATATGCAAGGTATACTAAGTTTAGTCCCAAATTTGTAACGCTTAAAAATATTGATACTATAAACAGAATTTTGGTATAGGTGTGTATCAAATCATCTAATTAGTCCATTTTCGGTTGTCCCATCAGCTTGTAAGCCGTTAGAGATAGAACAAAAGTTTAAATGTAAAAAAATATTCCTTATAAACAAATAACCAACTTTTGTTTGAAACATTTTTTCGTAAACATCGCTGTTTACCCGTGAGGGCGCAAATTAGGCGTAAATTGTATAGTATGTCATATGGGGATATCAGTTATGTATGTGTGACATGTAAGTATGTGTAATGTGATAGACTAATCAACACAGTCTATGAATAGTATTTCAACAATTAACTCAGTCAACTGTTTGTTTTCCCTTGTTTTTATTTAAGATTCAATTATTTTAAAATACAGGTATAACCACCAGTTTTATTATGTTGTTTCCAACATAATAAAGTACAAAAAAGTACATTTCCTTTTAACATATTTTTTATATAATACCATCTTACTAATTATTATGTATTCATAATATTAAAGTTTCTTTTTCCTTCTAATGGACTTAAAGGATAATGAATGCTTTTTCTATACACACAAAACAAAATAAAGAAATAACATTCACTAAAATAAAAAAAAAAAACCTAAACATGTTTATAATATAGTTTTAAAATATTATGTGCAAAACTATTTGTAAAAGATTTCACTCCATTCTTTTAAGATGATGATGATGATGAAAAAATAAAATGCAAAAAATGTGTTGTACTTTACGAAAGAAAAAAAAAACAACAACAAGGTTTTACCTTTTTATAATATACAAACCAAGCAAGAAAACCAACATGGCTGTGTGTAAAATTATACAGTAGGGTCGTACCATTATTATAAATGCATTTATACAGAATGTAGAAGTAAGTTCGTATCTCAAATGTGCGAATTTTAATTAGTAAAAACAAGTGAAAACAAACAATTGACTGAGTTAATTGTTGAGATACCATGTATAATCAGTATTGATTACGCAAGCCTATTTTTGTACCTCGTGTAAGTAAAAAGAAGGTCACTCTTAGATAGCCATAGTCGTGTATAACATGGTTGTTGTGTCACACACACATATAACTGATATTCCCATACGTACTAATAATGTTCTAATCTAATTTGCACCTCACGGGTATAGCATGATGTTTACAAAAAAATGTTTAAAACAAAATTTTTACTTTTGTTCTATCTCTAATAGTTTAAAAGATGGATCCTACGGACCCAAAGCACAAATGCTGAAGACCTATGTTGCACATTTACGAACTTGCTTTGCGTTTTTTAGATATCGTGTTTATGGATAGGCAGACATTCAGAGGGGCAACCGAGAATGGATTTTATGAACACTTATACCAAAATTTTGTTCGTACCATCAATATTTTAAGCGTTACCAACTTGGGACTAAACTTAGTATACATTGATATATTTGGTATATACATAAAAATCAAACAGAAGTTTCCTGAAAAAACGTTATTATGAAAAATTCTGTTATAATTTAATTCCCTTTATGAAAGCATTCATCAATTGAGTCAGCATTTAAAACTGGGAATTAGATTTCCAGGAATGGTCCTGGATCAAATCCGGAGTTTTACAGACTCTTTTACAAATTCCTTCTGAAGTGTCAGTCAAGTATAATTAACGCAGATGTTCAACCAAGTTTAATAATCTAAGTTCTATTTTATTAGTTTTGCTTTATGTCTTTGCACTGTATTGACCAATTCTAATAAATTAAGTGTTTTTTGATTTGCTGATTTTTGCTATGGACATTTGTTAAAGCATTAACTAAATTTAACGAACCAAGTCCAGTAAATTAAGATTTGGTTTGTCTGCCACTTGATTTCAATGTCTTTGTATAAGATTTTGATGTTGTCATTAGCTACGAACAAAGCATCGATGACGATGCTGATAATTAATCAGATCTTGGATAGCCAGTTCAACAGCACAAAACTTAATGAATCAAAAGTAGGTTTGCCAACTTTCACACAATTTAATCAAGTTTTGGTTTACCAGTCATAGCCACAGCTTCAACTAAGCATACTCAGTCAAAAATCGGTTTGCCGGGCATTGCCAAGCATCAAAAATAAAAATAAATTGAGAGTAATGTATATTCTGGTTTGCTAAACATTTTTGATTCACACTTAGCCAAGTTTAATAAACTAATCCTTGATTTGCCAATTCTTGTCCAGGCCTCCGAGCACCTATTATTACCTTTAATTAACATCAATTTTATTTTTTACAAGTATTTTTCTACTTCACCTTATTATATAATAATTCACATCATGTAACAATCAATGCTCACTCTGTATGTTTCATAGTGACGTATATACTAGGTAGCGTGATACGCTGTCGTACTCAACATTAACATTTAGTTCACAATAAATACTACGAGGAATCTTATGCATACGAAAAACAAAATGTGAAAATACTTGAAGTAAAAACTAAATTCATAATTTTTATACTCCATTCTTTGTATCAAACATATAATAGAGTAGTATTATAGTGGTGCTGACTACAAAAAAGTCTGAAAAAGGAAATATACATTTTAGTACACATTTTCTACCTTTTAAGTAACACGAAGTCTTTATTTATTTTACATAAATTTATAGCGTAAATGCGTTTTTGCTTAGTGAGATGCCGTCTCAAAAATTGTGAAATAGAATCAAAAGCTTGAACGTTCTTAAGCTATCATAAAAGTCAACACTCGTCACAAGAAGATTTTTAATTTCAAGTTCATTTTATTTTAAAAAGAATAGGTTCAAAACCTCCAATTTCCCTCAAAAAAAGTAAGGTAAGTAATTCACCTCCGAAGACAAAATGTTAGGTTTATCATTTGCACTTAAAGTATCAGAGGTCCAGAAATTTAAAAGATCACATAGAAAAAAAACGATGAAAAAATAAATGTGAGACACAAGCTTTTTTTGCATTGATTCATTTTATGTTAAAAGTATTCGAGTATCTATATTTTTAAAGATCTCAGCGCCACGACAGTAAAAAATGAACTTTTTATTAGGTCATCAAGCTGATTATTTTCATTGAATAAAAAGATTTTAGAACGATTATAGAATGTGTTCATATATTTATTTATTTCGTAAAAATTTTGTATTATTGTGTTTAAAGCGTGCTTTTGAATTTTGACAGCTGGATTCCTTTCGATACTTGAAAATATTGCTCTCCTTGACTTTTGCGTGTTTTGTGTTTTAAAAAATACTTTTGATATTACTGTTTTGTGTATTCGGATACTGTTTATGAAATATTTGATCATGTTGTGTGTTTTTTATACCATGTATATGAAATATATACAAAATATATTAAGTTTAGTCGCAAGTTTTTATACCATGTATATGAAATATATACAAGGTATATTAGGTTTAGTCCCAAGTTTGTAACGCTTGAAAAAATTGATGCTACCAACAAAATTTTGGTACAGGTGTTCATCAAATCACCTAATTTTCCCGTTTTCGGTTGTCTATCCGTCTCTCTGTCAACACGATAACTCAAAAACGAAAAGAGATATCAAGTTGAAATTTTTATAGCGTGCTCACGTAAAAAGTAAGGCTGAGTTCGTAAGTGAACAACATAGGTCAATTGGGTCCTGGGTCAGTAGGACCAATCTTGCAAACCGTTAGAGATTTAAAAAAAAAGTTTAAATGTAAAAAATGTTTCTTATCAAAAACGAAACAACTTTTGTTTGAAACGTTTTTTCTTAAACATCACTGTGTACCCACGAGGGCGCAAATTTGGTGCAAATTTTTTAATATGTATTATATGGGAATATCAGTGACATATAAAAAGGATTCCAAATAAAATCGGTAGATAGAGGCTTCTTTAGTAGGATTGTCCCATAACATGTATGTATTGGGAAGAAAAGTTCATTTTGAAAATAAATGCTTTTAGTAGAGTGAAATTACGCCTTGTGTATGGATTAAAAGTTCGAGCAGTGAAACTTTGGGGTTTTACTTTTCACATCAAAATAAGTATTTTTTGAAATTTTTTACTTTCCCGGAGTGGTGCAACATGTTTAAAAAACAAAATGGCGTCAAAAATGAAATTTTTTTCAGAAATTTTATCATTTTTATTTTATATTCGCTTAACGAGGCATCGGTGCATATCCAAATTTGGTAGGTTTGTAGTCCATGTTAAGGACTACTTCTCATAATTTTTTGGTGGGGTTTCGTCCCTTCCCCTCCCAGTTATATATATATGTATACATACATATGGTAAAACAGTTCATTTGACTATAACTTGAAAAATATTCGATTGATTTTAATGAAACTAATATCAATAGTAGGTTTTATTACTTACAACTTTCGGTTAAAATTTTAGCGAAATCCGTTAAATAGTTCGGCCAAAATTTCCAATTTAGGGAATTGTTTAAAATGGCTGCCATTTTATGCCATTTTGTCCTACGAGGTTAATTTTTTTTTTAAATTGTAGCATTTTTTATTATCTTTCGATTCGATAATAAGTGGCTTACCCGTAAAATGACTCCTTGATCCATATTTTTGCGAAAAACGGAAAATTTAACACTTTCTGGAAATAATTGTTTGGGGGGTGTATGGACTGGCTTTGGGGGGTGTTTTTTGCTTTGGCATGAGAAAACTATTTTTAAAAGAGGTCTATATGGTTTAAAGCAAAATTTTTAACTTTTAACCCCCGCGCTGTAAGGGGGAAGGGGTGTATGAAATAAATGTATCTTAAAAGATTTTAAAAAGAGGTCAAAATAGTTTAAAATGCTAAAGTAACCCAAAATTTTAGATGCTTTTATTAATATAGCACTTTTTCAACATCCACCCCTTCCCCTCCCGCTTTCATATTTTTTGCAAATTCAAAATTTTTAAGACGTATAAAGGGGTTTTGGGGGTCGCTGATCTCGAACTTTTGGCCCAAATATGTACACCCCCTAAAAATATTACAATTGTTTTTGATAATCTATTGCAAAATTCGAGTTCAGCGACCCCAAAAACACCTTTATACGTCATAAAAATTTTGAATTTGCAAAAAATATGAAAGCGGGAGGGGAAGGGGTGGATGTTGTAAAAAGTGCTATATTAATAAAAGCATCTAAAATTTTGGGTTACTTTAGCATTTTAAACTATTTTGACCTCTTTTTAAAATCTTTTAAGATACATTTATTTCATACACCCCTTCCCCCTTACAGCGCGGGGGTTAAAAGTTAAAAATTTTGCTTTAAACCATATAGACCTCTTTTAAAAATAGTTTTCTCATGCCAAAGCAAAAAACACCCCCCAAAGCCAGTCCATACACCCCCCAAACAATTATTTCCAGAAAGTGTTAAATTTTCCGTTTTTCGCAAAAATATGGATCAAGGAGTCATTTTACGGGTAAGCCACTTATTATCGAATCGAAAGATAATAAAAAATGCTACAATTTAAAAAAAAAATTAACCTCGTAGGACAAAATGGCATAAAATGGCAGCCATTTTAAACAATTCCCTAAATTGGAAATTTTGGCCGAACTATTTAACGGATTTCGCTAAAATTTTAACCGAAAGTTGTAAGTAATAAAACCTACTATTGATATTAGTTTCATTAAAATCAATCGAATATTTTTCAAGTTATAGTCAAATGAACTGTTTTACCATATGTATGTATACATATATATATAACTGGGAGGGGAAGGGACGAAACCCCACCAAAAAATTATGAGAAGTAGTCCTTAACATGGACTACAAACCTACCAAATTTGGATATGCACCGATGCCTCCTTTTGCGAATATAAAATAAAAATGATAAAATTTCTGAAAAAAATTTCATTTTTGACGCCATTTTGTTTTTTAAACATGTTGCACCACTCCGGGAAAGTAAAAAATTTCAAAAAATACTTATTTTGATGTGAAAAGAAAAACCCCAAAGTTTCGCTGCTCGAACTTTTAATCCATATAACAGCCTTTTTTTGCTTAGATTTACTCCAGTATTTGTCTTGTACGTTACCCTTTTTGCATTTCTTCCCAATACCATGTATCCTCGTCTCCATATGCACTATAGTGTGAAGGCTACAAAATATTTATCAATAAAATAAAATATTCTTTCTACATAAGGTTCGCGCCCCACCTTATTATTCGTTTTATTGTGCTCCTTTCAAATAAATAAGTTTATCTTTCAAATAAATAATCTTGATGTAGGTATCTCATATAATCTTAATGGAAAACCCTATATTATATAACTATAAATGATAAACTAGATAAATATGTATCCCATTTTATTCCAATCTTTAAATATTTTTTATTAACATAACGTCGTAGTTTTTCAAACATTTTTTTATATTATATATACATACACACCAGTCAAAACTTTCTTAAAATTTCCAATTGATTGGAAAATGACCCAAAGGTAATATTATCCATGGCACTAAAACTTGAGTCTATTTCTACGAAAAAAATATAAGTATAAAATGTTCAATAATGTGGAAAATAATGAAAAATAAAAATATTTTTCAACATGGAAATTTTTTGGTGATTTTTCCCCTTTACAAAATATAAATATAGGCAAGAATATTCCTATTTTGAAAGAGTATTAGTTAGTATTTTGATATCCATATTTATATTAAATACATAAAAAGATTTTCATTCAACTTTCAATTTTCCACTTAACTTCATTTTTCTATATATTTTATTTATTTTAAAATTGTCAATATCGTCATGATATAAATTTTTGCTGCATATGAAAATATTTAATTTTTTTATTAAAGTGTTATGTTATTGAAATTCAGATTATCATTTGGTAAAATGGTTCAAAGATTTATTAATTTGTTCGATAATTTGTTACTTATGAGAAGCTTACGAGAAAAAATTTAATTTTTAAGTTTAAGTGAGCAGAGATATTTCTGAAAAATTAAATTTTGATTGAATTCAGATTTTTAAAAATTTTTCTTTTTAGTACCTTTCTAGCAGGCCAGGCGGTTTATCCGCCTACTGTTAACATGAACACTCGAAAGAAGAGAGTCTTCTAGGAATAAAAATGAATTTTCATATTCTATATGTTAAGCAATTACAAAGAAGAAGGTAAGAAGAATCAGATAATAAGAATCTGAAATCTGTTATCGTATTCAAGGTAAGGAGAATCAAATGAACGCCAGCGCTCCGTTGGATAATTTTGGCGATAAAGAAGGCTGTTTTCAATTGTTTACTTGGAAATGATATAGCAAATATCAAATTAAAATTATTGACTAATAACAATTAATTAAACTCGTTGCATTCGAAATTTTGACAATAAGAGACGAAATTGTAAAAATTATATTTTTTATGTAAATTAACATAATAACTTATGGAATTTTCAATGTAAACCATATATACAATCCATATAATATGTCCATACATAAAATTATATTAATAAAGTAGTGTGTCGTTTCTATGGTAACTGTCTCAAATAAAATTCATACACGGGGAATACGCATGTCATAATTTCGGGTATAAGTCTTATTAAGATCGCCTTACTCAGAATGCTTTAACAATAATGGTTGTTATTTTAACTTGTTTAACTTTTAATTTAGTGAAAAGATTAAAATGACAAATAGAATGGCGTTTAATAAATATACATATATTATATTTTATTTGTGTTAAAGAAAAACATATTTAATAAAAAACAAAAAAACAAAACAAAAGAATATATTACTACAAAATTTTAGTTTGTAAAGTATAATTTTCACGAAGCAAAAATGGAAATATTTGCTAAAAGGTTTTTCTTTTATACAAAATAATATATACGTATGAAAAATACAGAGCGGTTCATCAAAAATTTCAATTACGAAAAAAAAAATGATTAAAACAATTTACTTTTTAAATAACGGGCCACCGAAATATCAGCGAAATACTTTGCCAAATAGGGTGTATGACAATATGCATATTTCTTCAGGGTTTTGGCAATGCTTCCCAAAACGAAAAGATGAAAACAAACATATATCAGCCTTCGTTTTCTGGCCAGAAAAAAATTTAACACATGCTCCTAACAGATACTATAGAGGATCGAAATAAATTTTTTTATCACTTCAAATGAAAAATTCTCACTTCAAGAATAGAAAAGTGAAGTTGGTTTTTTATGAGTCTTTGAAAAGTAAGTCGGACTTGAATGCAGTTTTCGGCATTCGTTTCGTTAAAGCGTCAGGAAATTTTGTGACCTAAATTGATTTATAAGAAATTAAAAATATGCTTTTTTGCATAAATAGTATGCATTTTATAATTGCATTTTAAATTGACCGTAAATATACTAAATTCATAATTCGGTTAATAGTGATGAAAATGATTCCAAACTTGTTACTCGGAAGTTTATGGGGTCGCTAAGCACGAATATTGCGTCAGAATTGGTCATCGAGGTCCATGGCGATCAGGGTGAACGGTATCCCCGTCGTCACAAAGTGTTCGAGATATTCGTTATATAATCGGTGCAAACTCGTTACCCGGAGGTATTTAGGATCGTTGAACACAAATATCACGGCAGAATCACGCACCAGATCAATTCTGTCGCAATATTTGTGCTCAGTGACCCCAAAAACCACCGCGTAACGAGTTTGGACCGATTATATAACGAATTTCCCGAAAACTGCAGAAGACGACTGGGATACCGTTTACCTTGGGCACCAGGTATCTCGTAGACCAATTCGAGTTCAGCGATCCAAAAAACCAGTGGAAGGTCAGTGAAAATACGATTGTAATGAACCACTCGGTAGGTTTATTTATTTACTAACAAATTTTTAAAAATAATAT
Source organism: Chrysoperla carnea (assembly GCF_905475395.1). Lineage (NCBI taxonomy): Eukaryota > Metazoa > Arthropoda > Insecta > Neuroptera > Chrysopidae > Chrysoperla > Chrysoperla carnea. The sequence continues at coordinate 52,656,431 of NC_058340.1, read as the reverse complement.
TCATTCAACATCTCTTGAGACTGAAAGTTCACTTCTAAAATTGTTCGTATTGTCTACAATAAAATACATGCAGCAGTGTAGTTTGTGTTAACTGTACCAATGCGATATAATGAGGTAAGCACTAACGGAGTATTTAATAGGAGTCTAAGGTATACGGTGTTGTATGCGGTTTATTTTCTTCAACATTTCAATTAGGAGATTATTTGAAACAAAAGTATGTATTAACTTTTTTAGATCGAATCAAAAGTTAGACGATGGTCACTTGGGATAATACACTTCTAAATCGGACGATATGAAAGGAAAAATATACTATGAAATTTAAATTCTATAATTAAGTTTAGATCAATAACTACTTTGAATGCAATGTAGCCACAATTTTAGTACCCTGATAACGAAATGCGATACATAAGTTCCTTTGATTATTCGAATGCTCGTGAACGGATAAAATCGAAGGATACAGGAATGTTAGTTTGTTTTGATCTAATACATGTAAATATGGTTACTTTATTCCTATTTCTTTAAGAAAATATTTTTGGATTTAAATTTTCACACTCATTTTTCAAAACGTTTTTTAAATATGCAGAGCTTAGTCTCTTAGCTCTTAGCTACTACCTTCAGTTGGTTTTTATCTTCATCTATTATTTTCCAAAACTTAGTCGCTGTGCATTCGACTAAATCGTAAGGCATCCAGTCTCTAGGCATAAAGTCAACTCCAGAGTGTTTTTACTAGCCCTGGGGCGCACCTCCGATTTCACACCTGTACCTTCGAAATTGTCAACTGCTTAAAACTAATTCCACTTGATAATATATATTGTATAGCTTTTTGGATACGAATTATTCGGTTTATTTGTGAAACTATTCTGAAAATCACATATTTGTAGCACGTACAGAACTGAAACAACGTAATTTGGGGAAGGAGAGGGTCCGAGATTCCGAGGATTGCGATATGGATAGTTGAATTTTTCAAATTATTCTGTTAATCTTTCTAATATGTATAGAGATGAAAAACGTATTAGGAGTTTTGCTGATTATTCGGGAGTTTCTGAATGATCAAAGTTGTCTTAATTTTGTAGGAAGGTGTCTTACAACATATATTATCAATTGAAATAGGTTTTGTACTGTTGGAAGGTTACTCATTTTCTAAAACACTTTTTGAGGGGTGGGCCACAGGCCAATACCTTCATTGCTGCTACATGATATCGAATACTTTTTGCCATTATTACAATATTGTTTTAAGCGTTTAACTTAAAAAGTTATGCATATAATAAAAAAAAGTTGTTGTATAATAAACACAATGTATATTATTATATATCTTTTAATAAAACACACGACGTGGCTCGGCAGGCGACATAATGTAATAGATATAACTTACATACACCACTTCTACACATGTAAAAATAAATTCATACATTACATTTATTTAATTAAAATGTTTTTTCTTTTTTTTTTTTTTTTTTAATTCAGAATTTCTATTTCGTATTTTTTTGTTTTGTTGAAATTAATACTCATGTAATTAAATATGTATATATATGGTTTGTAGTAGGTACAAAGTATAAAAAATGTAAAATAAGAATTTTTTTTATGTGAATGTAAGTATATTTTCAAATATATATAAAGGTAGGTATACAAACAACATGAAAATAGACAAGATTTTTGTATGGTTTCTTTAGTTTACTTTAAAGCTGAGCAATATATTCTTCAAAATAAATGTAAAAGAATGATTTTTGGCTGATTTTTAATTCCCTATTATATTATAAATGTGAAAGTAAGGATGTTTGTTTGCTTGTTTGTTTGTTTATTTCTTTGTTACGCTTTCACACTAAATCTGCTAATTAGATTTAAATAAAAACACAATAATATAGCTCATACATCAGAATAACACACAAGCTATAATTTATAAAGATATATTAAAAGAGAAAATTTCAAAAATTAAATTTATTGTTTTGACATTTCATAAAACTTGGTGAGGGAGATACAATTTATGGACATCTGTGCAACCAACGTTTTAAGACAAAATTGAAAACTGATTATTTGATACATATTTAGTCTTTTATCTGAGTAAAACAATCGAAGCAGAGTGCTTTTGGTTGTTGCATATTCATTTAATAGTAAAGTAGTTTAAAAGAAATCATCATTTTTACATAATACAAAAAAAAAATTTGGTTTAACGGTTAGTTTTAATTCTATTTTCTCTTTATTTATTTCCATTTTTTAAGTTATAGTTAATATGTTTCTAAACAAATAAATTCAGCCTGTTTATTTTTTATTATTTTATTCAATTTTTAATTTTCTTTGCCAGTTATTTAAGGACAAAAACGCGATTATTAGAGTAACTATTTATTTAACTCATTCAAAACCACTTTTTACACATGAAAACCATTTTATAAAGTTGGCACTACGTTTAAATTGACTTAAATCTACCCTGCTCATTATGGGAGATAATTTTGACTAATTATATTTTCCGAAATATTGGGTTTTGGGAAATTTTTTAAGAGCCGGGCAGAATTTATACGCTTTTAAGAAATGCACATTTGCTTCAAAAAATCAATTTAAGCGGAGTTATTCTTTGTCAATAAATATAATTGATAAACAATAAAGTTAAAATGCTATCGACCTAGACAAATTGCACCTGCGATGTAATTATGTAGCTTTTTTAATGTCTTTAGACAAAACTAAAAAGCTCAGATTAAACTGAAGTCTTTCAAAGAATAATTAACTGAATTCTATTCAGTTTTTTATTTAGAAGAGCATCATGCAAATTTTTGATCTTTTGTTTATTCCTTGACAATTTGCGAAAATATACATATTAAATAACGGAAAATTTTCTAAAAAGAAAGTTATCTACCACGTTATCCAAATTAATACAATATTAAAAAGAAAAATCCAGGCTTTTAGAAATGATTTTTGCTTCTATGCAATAACTTTTTAGGTTTCGAAAAGACTTATGAATATCTGTGTAAATGAGAAAACTAGATCAGCAAGCATTTTGAATGTTGGTATTTTGCTCAGTTTGAAGAAAAAGGAATCAAATTGTAAAGTTAATTAAGAAAATTAAACATAAAAAATGGGTAAACATATATTCCTTTTTTTATTTTATTTATAAGAACTAGCACGAAACAATAAAAACTTTTATTTTCTTTTCTTTTTTATTGCATTTTAATTAAAACTATAATATAAAATAATAATTTATTGTATATTTTTATCAATTTCACTTTCTTTTATTCAAATTCGACAGCAAATTCGATATATGTATTATACCAATACTGGACTTAAATATTTGTAACTAATGTTTATATTTATTATTCATATCTTAATCTAGCAAAAAATGGACCTATGTAATTTGGATGTTTTCTTTGCATTGAGTAGAAGTATACATAGTATATAACTTAATATAGTTTAGTCCCAAGTTTGTAACGCTTAAAAAAATCTAATAAGTCCATTTTCGGTTGTCCGTCCGTCCGTCTGTCAACTGTATAACTCAAAAACGAAAAAAGATATCAAGCTGAAACATAAGTCAATTGGATCTTTGGTCCGTGGGACCCATCTTGTAAACCGTTAGAGATAGAACAACAGTTTAAATGTGGAAAATGTTTCTTATAAAAAATAAACATGGTCGAACCGACTGAATTAAAAATATTTTATAGCTAAGTTTCCAAAAATCGATTTACAAGGAATAAATTGCCTTTGTCGGAGATTTTTAAATTTTGTAAATTTGACTTGTTTACTTCTTAAGAAATAAAACATATTTGTTTTTAACCAAATAATGAGGCTAGTTTTTATTAAAAAAAATTTACACCGAGTATTGAAAATTACGCATTTTTATTGTTTTGTAGGTCATTTTTGACCTCGTAATGATCTGATTGTAAGTATTATATTTTAAGAGTCACACTAACTCATTAGATATTAAACAAAATTGTATGTATTAGAGAATAATAGCCAAGTTCTTTGAGAAAAAATACAAAAACAATTATGAAAAACATACAAACTACGTGCCTCTAAAACGGTTCATTTTCAACCTCTTCTTAAAGTTGTTGCAAATTTAAGTATAAACTTGTGTCGGGGTTTATCGAATCGAATAACTACTGAATACTCTGTATAATTTACCCTGTTCAAAAGCTAATACTCGAGAAACAACAGACTCGCACAACATGAAGCTTGTTAGAATAACAACAAAAACTTACCTCTGGGAACATCTAACTGCAATACCATACCATTAAAATTGTTAAAACTGTAAAGTAAAAAAAGGTACACTTCCATATACCATTCACGATATAGATATTTCTTAGTTAAACGCGCTACGATGTACAAGATGTTTCATAAGACACAGCATCGCTGAGGTATGGATTCCTTAGATTACAATAAGTTGAAAATCAAGAATGAGAAAATTTAATTTCAACCTTCTTTTAAAAGTAATCTAAGAATTCAATAATAGAATTCACATTTTCTTAAATTCAATTAAGAAAGATAAAGATAAAGAGTCGAAAGAAGTAGAAAAGAAAGCACGGAAAAGTTGCTGTGGAGTCTATTTTGATAGCTGGTTAAACAAAAAATTGGCAGTAAATAGACGGTGTGGTACTGAAGTCGTGTGAGTGCGATCCCTATAGTCCACACGACTAACTTCCCAGAGAAGGAAAAAACATTAAAAACAGGTCTTGTTAGCCTTCATAGATTATTCTTCGAACTTGTACTGCAGCTTATGCTGGAACGATTATTATCTCCATAGATAAATGATGTGTTTTATCCACTTTTCAGATTCTGTTTTTTCACTTTTTCCAGTTTTTTTGTTACCATTAAAAAACGGCTCAATTAATTCTGCTGAAAATTCTTTCAGTTCTTAAACACGCGATTACGCGTCGAATAAGCCCACGTGTTAATGTCATTACTGGTTCGCGAGATAATCGAGGCGAAAGAATCGAAACGAACATACGCACATACGTACTCACGCACACACAGACATCACATTGAAGAGGTTTGATTCGGAAAATGAGGCCTTGAATCCGCGGAAATATGTAAAACTGTAGATTTTCCAAATCGGCCCCATTGCATTAACTTCCTCTTGAAAGTTAACAAGTATTGAAATTTTCATGATAAGCAATTATGAAGTAAATGAATTTTATCACAATTTATCATCGGGCCATTTTGTTTTCACGTTTAATTCTACATCAACATTTAAATCAAAGTTCTCTAATAAGTAAATCATACATCGGATCGAATTATTTATGAATAATTATCAAATTATTTTCACTTATCGAATGTATTCCCAAGAGTTTCGGCGTGATTATACACTTTGTGTACATGGTACAAAAAAATCCACACAGTATTCAATTTTCTTACAGTTCTATGCTGCTGTAAATAAGAACCTTACTACCTATTATTTACTATTATGTGTGTGCATTATACCAAACTCGAGAAAAAAAGTCTAGCAGTCTACTACAATTGTAGAAAAGAAAGAAATATATACGAAAGAACAATACTGTCGTAGAATAAGAGTTCCGTAGACGACATCAGAAATATAATATAGCAAATTCCAACGATGAAATGTTCAAAGGCATGGTAAGATAGTAGGGGTATTATGTGGTGGTAAAAGTATGGTATGTACTACATACCAACATACATATATACTTGAAAAAACTGAAATAATGTGATATACAGGATGTTTTAATGACATTGGGACAAATTGAAAATTTGAAGGTAATATATACATTTTTGCATAGATAGATTAAGGATGTATGAGCATGGTAGTGGGGGCACAAATTTAAAAATAGATATTTTCAATTTTGATGATAAATTTATATTATTACTTGACGATATAAAACGAAAAGTAAGAATAAAATTTTTCGACATCTGGCTTAATTTTCAAAATATCGAAAATTGAAAATTTTGTTTAATTATTTAGCTTTCGATATTTCGAAAACCAAGACACATATCGAAAAATTGTATTCTTATTTTTCGTCTTCATTCATGAAGTTATAACAAAATTCATCATCAAAGTTGAAAATAAGATAAAAATAATTTCAACCCTTAATCTACCCTGCTCTTACATCCTTTATATGGACGGTGACACTTAGTTTTTTTCTTTTCTAATTCATTGCTAATATGTTTACTTTCTATTAAAAAGTTTTTTTTTAATTCATTCCAAATGAAAATTATCAAAAACTTCCAGAATATGTTGTTTTTTGAGATTCATCCATAAGAGCCAATGTATTTTATATCGATTTTTAATGACTTTTTTCTTAAAAATTTGCACGGATACCTAAGCTGAAATTTTAACCACATATTCTTTGAGTAAAAGACTACCTACAAACAAATTTGGAGCCATGGTTGTCATGCTCATACATCCTTAACACAGTAAAACAAGTGGACTGCTTAGCAAGCACGATTCTCAAAACTATCAGGCTAACAAATAATGTACGACCTTGCTTTTTCACAAACTTTATTTGTATTATATCTACGGATTTGAATTAGAACAGTCTCTACTGGAAAATTTAGTCAAATCATTCATAAAAAATGATAAGACCCTACCAACAAAAAATTTCAAGCCTACTCTCATAATTTTCGTTCATTCTAACTTCGAAATATGACGATTAAAATTTTTTGTTTGTTAATTTGAGAGCCATTTATGTTAATATGTTTAAAATTAGTATTGAAGTTGTAAACTCGGATCTTTTTACTCGCTAAGGCTGTTTTACCTTCAATTCCCGTACTTATCAACTGGTAAATGGTAAATGGTATCCATTTTAAATTAGACTAAGCTTACCTTAATATTTCAACACTTCTTTTTTGAAATTTTGAATTGATTATTTAAACCTTAATTAATGATAATTGTTTAAACACCCTGTGTAATACAAAAAATATAGATATCATTTAAATTCATAGTAAATTTCGATAGTTCTATTGAACTGATTTAAAAAATCCATCAAATTACGTCTTTTACGAATCATTCACCTGTCCATATTTTAATCACTCTTTTTTCATTTCAATTGACCATTTTGTTTTTGTTTTAGAGAGGACAGACTTTCAATCATACAGATGTTAACAGCGTAATTAAATAATTTTACATTTTATCCAAGTTTTTGTAATAATTTATATATTAACCAGACTATTTTTGGCTTATCTGTAACTGGAAAACTATTATGACTAATGGCCACTCTGTATACAGAGATTGTCGTAGAAATAATGGTTGAATTGTTCACCCCTTTTTTTCTATTAAGAAAAACAACTAAACTCCCGACATGATGATGTTTGAGTAACTGTCAGACATCTCATGGGGCTTTTCTATACAGTACAACAAACTTATTAAATTTTCTACACGTTTATGATGAAAATAATAAACGAAAAATGTGTCATTTATATTTATTAGTTCTGAAAATCATGGCTATAATAAATTCTTCTGCTGTTTTTAACTAAAAAAAAAAACTCCAGAAAAGTTTATTAAATATGTGAGTTACAAAATAACCTCATTTTATTTATTTGTTGATCATAAAAAATATTCTTATTGCTAAAAAAACTATGAACAGTTTCAAAGGAATGAAATACGCAAAGAAATATTATTGCTGCTTTTAGTAAGTAATGTACCAAATGTTACCAATGGTAATCTTTCTACGGAACTTTTACGTGTTAAAGGAAACACATCTCCAATTTTAGGACTATTAAGCAAAAATAAAAAAATACCTATTCGTTAAACCTAAATATCCAACCTGTCATTACGATGAAAATCATGAAAAATTCATTCGCTCATTATTCATGAAATATATTCATTATTCAACAGCTCATAGAAACTCGAAAAACGTGAATGCTATATTTATCTTTATTAATCTTGGAAGAAGGTATTCAGAAATGCATCACTTAAAAAAGAACCTTTTGCTATCTATGGTTATTAACAAATATATAAACAAGCAGTGTTTCATCGAGGCTACGAGGTAAGTATGACCCAACATTAATATAATTCTTGGTTTATAAATACTTGGTTTATTAAAATTAGATACAATTTGGATTTGATAGAGCAAAATTCAATTTTTTGATTGAAGTTTAAAAAAATCAATTTTTTTTCATAATATACTCAAATTTTGTCCGATCCGAATGAAATATTTTTTGAGCCCCACTTATTTTGGACAAACTTTTCATTTTTGATGTTAGATTTTAGCCAGCATTCATCTTTGTGTGAAATATCGGTACCTGATACCTACTACCTTCACAACTTTTAAAGGAAGGTTAAATTTAACCACAAATTTGAAAATTATGAACCAAAATTAGTATAATTTCATACTTGGAATATCAAAATTGGATATAATTTGGATGTGACAGACCAAAATTCAATTTCTTGGATATTGATGACACCATAAAGCTTAAAAAATCTATTTTTTTCATTCAAAAGGGGATAATTTTAGTATGCCAACATACATACATTTTCAAATTGCACACATGAAAAATACGAATAAAGGGCAAGGCTCGAAAACTGTAGTACGTAAATCAAAACGAAGCAAATCAAGTTTTCTAGTTTGTCGATTAACCCACCATCAATTTATTGCGCTTTTGGACGAATCAAAATTTGTTTTATCGAGGTCTAACGTTGCAACTTCTAAGTTTACAAAACACAAGTCAATGATGAACCCTATTTCTCGACTTCTTTTAAATTACTTAAGAGTTTTTTAGTGCTTCTCCTTTATGACGTTTAACAATAACGTTTCGAAAACTTTAAAAAAAAAAAGGATCTCTTTAAGAAAGTTGCGAAAAAGCACAATGGAACCTTAAAGCATATAGTTTATCAATTCATTAAAATTAAAAATTAAAACGTTTTAAAAAGTATTAGCGAATGTAAAACAACCTTAATCTATTAAACCATCAACTTGAAAAACAAAACTTACAAGCATTCTCACAGAACAATCAATGCATCACATCAAGTTTAAAACCAAACAACTTGCTCTTAAGCACTTGGAAAATACAAATTATCTTGGGTACAAAAAAATAAAAAATGAACATAATGTAGGTACTATTAAAATTTACAAATAATACATACATACAAAGAGAGGGAGGGGGTGTAGATGGTAAAGATTTTCTTTTTTATTTATATTTTTTTTCTTATTCCTATATTTTCATCTTCTTTTCATTTACGTTACTAGATAATTACTGGTCGTTACATTGATGTACATTTTTATAGCGTGGTTCAAAAAATATCGGCAACCATTCTTATACAAATAGTTTATTTTTTCTTCTTCAAATTATGAAATGCAAACTCGCACTCTATTACCATCAAATTGTTGAGATTTGTTCGAAAATAGGATAGCTTTCTTGAATATTTAAAATTTGAGACAAAATTTCGGATTGAATGTTAGTTTCTTAGGTTTCAAATTATTTGTGGATTATTCGCATGTACTATATCTACTCTTCAGATAAATAATCTAACGCTCTCAAATCGAATAATTTTGATTTGAAACCACTAGAGAAAAAATCGAAAATTTTGTAGTCAATGAAAACTGCCATCTGGATTCTTTTATAAGTTACATTTGTTTTCTAGCCGAAATAATTCGATTTTAGATCATAAGACTATTGGCTTAGAATTCATCGGAAGATTAGGCTACGTGCGAAAAATTCAAAAATAATTTTAAAGCAGAAAAATCTACATTTGATCTAAAATTATCCATAGAACTTCTACTTTTAAATGAAAGCTTTAAATGCGAACTTTCGTATATAATTTTCGGAATAAGAGTTTCGTTCCACGGTGTGTATATACATATTCGTTATAAATCATGTAGATTCCAATAATCGTATCCACAAATGTTTCCTTATAAAAACTATTTTTGAAGTTTTACAATTTTATTAACACCATAAAGTTAGTCGATAACTCTCTCTTTAATATATTATGGAAGTGATATCTATATTCAAGATGTATCCTCCAGTACTTTTATATACACAACACGTTCTTTATATCGATAAAAATCAAAACTATTTGTATTTTCAATTACTACATACGATGGTGATTAATAATGAATATCTTAAAAAAACATTGTTTGCTTCTCTGATATAAGTATCCAATTAAAGTTGATTTTATAAATTACTAGCTTTTAAAAGATCATTAAAAAGTAAACAAGTGAAATTTACAAAATTTAAAAAATCCCCGACAAATGCGATTTATTCCTTGTAAACCGATTTTTGGAAACTTAGCTATAAAATGTTCTCAATCAAGGAGGTTCGACCGTTTAGGGGCTACGATGCCACTGAGTAACACACAGACGCACAGATAAACACCTTAAAATTATAACACTCCTTCTTAACTCATTATCAAAGTGATGGTCAAAGACATCAAATCAGAAGTCCAATAATTTTATTCTAAGAAAGGTTAAATTCCGAAATTCATGTCTACAAAATTACGTCTTTACTCTTGGATTATTTTCCTATAAGCTCTCAAAAAACACTTGAAAATCTTTTTTTTAATCTCGACAACCTTTTTTGGAAGGTCAGCCACTGGAAATAGCTAAATAAGTCATAAAAACTAGTCGACGATCCCCAATGAAGGTATTTAACCGATCAGTACTAGCATGTTTCAAAGAGAAGATTCCTACATACTAGATGCAGCAAAAGATAATTTACGTGTAACGTTATAACGAAGACAATCACTTAATGACTGTAATTTTTTATGATTTTTCTTACTTTATTTTTCTTCTTTTTTTCCATTTGAAGATAATTATTCTGGAAATTATTCGTAGTGAATGTGGGCGTAGACGCGGGTGGAGTATATGGAAGCAGTAATCTCTTTATGCATATTGAATTTAATCATTTTTTACAAAATACCTATATATACACATTATTATTCTTGTGTTCTATATTATATAAAATACTTTAAAAAGTCAATTTGATTTTGTTTAAAATATTGAATTTATTATAATTATTATACATTCTCTTTTCGTTTCTGACTTTCTGCAGTATTAAAGTTTAATATTTCTCTACGTTTCGAATTAAGTAAAAGACTTCTTCAATCAACTTTTTATTCAAATATTTTGAATATTTATGTGCAATGAATTTTTTTTAATATAGCCAAAAAAATTTAAGTGGCAATAAATAGTCAAACTAACTGAACACATTGAACTGGAAATAGTACGGACAATAGCGGTTTCATAAACTTTTTAAACCTCCAAAAATAACAATAATTTTAATTACATTGTATTATCGTTATTTTTTTACTTTTTAGTGCATATTAATTTGTTTTAGAAAAGTTTTTCTTTTGAAGTCGGTTTTCTTTTTGTAAAAAGTTTTTTTTTATTTTGTGATTTTTAGTGAATCTGAAGTATATCTAACTAATTTGTCATTAAAAAAGATTCATCGAAATCGGTTGGTGTGATATAGAGTTATTCGTCCTCTTGTCGTGCATACTTATTGCTGGACCAAAATGAAATGGGATCGCACGGAAAGCACCAGCTTTCAAGTAGATAAAGAATCATCAAAATCGGTTCACCCAGTCAAAAGTTCTGAGGTAACATACATTAAAAAAATACAGTCGAATTGATCACCTCCTCCTTTTTTGTTTGGAGTTGATTCAACACGGAGGTAAATACAGCAAGCGAATTTGTTTTATCTTTCTAGATATCATCTAACAAAGGCTTTTTTTTCATTTATTGGTTTCGAATGATTGCATTCTCTGAATTTCAGAGAAAATGCATGAATAGTTTCGATAAAAGGCATAAATGATGTAAGTCTTTGGGGCATCCAAACTGCAAATGTAAATGTTATATTAAAAACATTGTTTGAAATGCGTTTAAAGAGTTATAACCAATGTTTTCCGGTAATAAAATTCGTTAAAAATATAAAAAATAATCATATTCGTACATCGGTATTTGAATGCAAACTAATACCACTTTTACATCACTGTTTTACAATGATAATAACGGAAACTGATGAAATATAATATTTAATGGCTGATAATCAATATAAAATTATATACTTTTATTGACTTTTATATTTTTTATAATGTAAACGAACTAACGCCTGCTTTTCTCTAATAAATATGATAAGTAAAAAATATTTTATAATTTTATATCCTTTTCCAGTAAAAATGATAGAACTTTAAACTTAAATTAAAGAATTTTAATTTGAGATATCACGGAATTTTTTTTGTAAATCATAGCTTACAGCTTTGCAGAAAGATTTGTAATACAATTTTTCGATTACTTGACTGCAAAAACAGTACTTTCGATTAAAAAAAAATTAAATAATTTCTGTGGTAATCGGAAAAAATAGACTGAGACAAAATTTTGTAGGTTGGGTTCTGAAGTTTTTGACCCTTTAGTGTTCTAAAATGGGACACTAACAGAAATTTTCCTTTCTCTATTTTTCCGGGTCTATTTTTTCCTAAATCCAATTTTCATGCGTTGATCAACATTACATGACAATTTTCCCACTTTAAGTACAAACATGGCGCATTACAGCGAAGCTACGACTTAGATCTGATATCATATATCACACAAATTTCCATAACAAACTTTCCAACTAAAAAAAAATATCTCCCAGTCAAGTTGTTTAATAACTTGAAGTTCTATCATTTAAAATGAAAAACCTTTTATAAGAAGTCATTTTTAAAATATATGACATAACTTTTTTATCGTTTTATTTCACTTTTATAAAACGTGTGTTTGTATGTTTTTTAAGATAAATAAACTTTTAAAAGTTGTGTTTATGTTCTTTTAAATATTTACCCAGTGACGGAGCTGATAGAATTAAACATGCATTTATTAAATATACTTGACTTGCACAAATACTACTGGTTCATTTAGTTAAAGATTCTATAATTTTTTTTCCTAAGGTGTCTTCTTTCAGAAAAAAAAAAATCACGGAAAAAACTAGTTGCAAGGTAATATGTTCTTAACATGAAAACAAGTAAATATTTTCTTGTAGGAAGTAAATATTTAATCTACAAAAAGTTTCTGGCATAGATATTTGAAATATTTTTGCATATTTTTAGAGGTTAGACCCTTAAGAATGAATATATTCTGAAACGGATTTTTCAAAATTCGGATTATTTTCGAAGATACCTCGGATTTTCTGGTAACGAAGTACAAATTGGTCGCTCTGTACTGCGAGCTTCTGCTGCAGCATAAGACAAAATATTAGAAAACAGTCCTGTACCCTGTTACTAGTCCTTGCTTGTTATTCAATAATACATAATTTATAAATAAAAAAAAACATAGTTCTTACCGGGTGCCCATGACACCAATCGTTCTTTTTATTCTATTATGTTGGCTATCGAAAAGCTATTCGTACCAGTATTTAAATCATTTTAATAATAATATTTTAAATAATACGGTTTATTGGGCGTAAAAATATACAACATACAAAAAATATGAACTCTAATTAAAAAATCGATAAGTATCAAATAATACACGTTAAGAAAATTAGTAAATGTTATATCTTAACTAGTAACTGTTAACTATAACTGTGCCATTACATAGGCGTAGGCATGCTTAAAAAATGCATGTATTATGTATAAATATGTAGTTGTACGAATATTTACGATGGCAGACAGACAATCCAACTAACTTTGTTGGGAGGAGATGGTAGGATAAATGTAGACAATACACTGACTTTAGTAAATATATATTCGGGTGTTCTACGTAAAGGCTTAGAGACAACCTATTAAATAGGAAATGGAATTTCCATACATTAGTAGGACAACAAGTGTAGTACCTAGCATAATATACCCTAAAATTTATGTGAAAGCAGCAAGGGTGATTAAAATTTTGGAAACAGATTCCAAAACTAGAAAGTACAAGTTTTCTAATAAGTATGATACGATTTTAGATAAGGCCTTTTTTATAAAAAGCATGAGCTAGGTGATAAAATGCTTAAAATATGGAAAAAATCAATTTTTCAATTCAATTCAATTTTCTAATGGTTTTAAAAAGATTTTTTTATAAAATAATTTTTAAGATTTTGGTACGCTTCTAAACTTTATATATAAAATTCAGTGATAATTTTTCTCACTCTTTCCACGCTCCGTCCAAAACTAGAATACAAATAAGGTGATTTTTTTCAAAGATACAGCTGTTTGAACTTTTGTAACATTTTGTGTTAAGCAACTTTTCCATTAATTTTTTGGTTCAGTAATTAAACAACTGTCGATAAAAGCGCATGGGCAAGAAATGGGCTCCATTACATAATATCATAATGTACGATGGGACACATCCTGATGTATCTAGGACTACCTCCACCGATTGTTCTAGAAAACGCGCTCATGAACGTGTACTCTATACAATTCACTCAAAAGAACGCCATCATATTTTCTCTAAGCGTGCAGTAACAGTTTCAACTGATAGTTTTATTGATTCAAGGTGAATGAAAATTTTTCCTACTTATACTTTGTCTATATAGTTGGTAAACCTTCAAAAGCAACAATATTATTAAATTTAGTTCCCCTTCCAAATTTCCATGTTCAATGTTAGATTCAAAGTATATCACTTTGTGTATTTGATACATTACCCTCTCAAAATTGTTTCAAATTAATAAACTTCGCAAACAAATTTTGTTTTTAGTTTATTCGAAAACAAATCCACATCGATAGTTAATCAGTCTTCAATCTACCTGAATTCTTATAAATTAACTTTTTTTTATTCAAATTCTGTAAGCTTATGGATTTATTTTAGCTTTTATGCCTCTAATGGGGTCGAGCTAGCATGAATGTGCAGATTTTGCCACTTAAATTATTCTTATTTGTAATATTTCAACAACTTATATGAAAAATTTCCACTTTATGCTAATATTCGAGGAGATACTTCATCCGGGGATACTATCCGTATGCTTCACAACTAAGATCGTCATAAATCAGCCTCTTAGTTTTAGTTCGATGCTTGAAAATTCGCATTACCTATAAAATATTTTCTAAATATGTGAGAATCATATATATTTTGGAAAGAGAAAATGTTCCTCAACGAGATGGAGCCATATTTTCTATCTAGGTGGCAATATAACAACTAGGTTTATAGTAAATATACATAAATAAAGATAACATATACAATATAATAAATTTAATAGAAAAGGATAGAAAATGAAACAAATTCAAAACAGTACTATATAGTGTGAACGTTCTATAGTTTTTAGTCAGTTCGTCTACTATTTAATTCAACAACGTAGGAGTAACTAACTCGTTACCAAGCATTGATTTCTTTAAAAATGCAATGCACCTCTAATTACTGGATAGTGGTTTTATACACTACTATTGCATCGCCTGCGCAATAACTCCCTGTTTCCTTTCTTTCCCGCTATTATCATTATCATTACGTAACAAGAATATATTTTTAAAAAAATTTATGGAGAGATGTGTATATTAGTTTTGTATATGTTGAGATTTATATATACATAATAACATCATTTTTATATGTACATACATAGTGTGACAACTTTTAAACAAAGACAGAAAAAAAATTTTCTTGTACTGAAAATACCCGGTACAACTTTCTTTAATCACTAAATACAGGACGATATTGTCATCTTGACCAAAAGTCCAAATGCACAAAGCCCTCTGCAACGATTTATTTCAGAATCACAGTCCTTAATATATCTAAAAACAGAGTTACATATTTCTACAAGAATATGGAAATTCCTATCTCCTTCCACATTTAATAGCTTTTGCCATATTAACACGTTATTACACATGGCACATGAGGGCGACACGTACACTTCAATGAATTAATGTACATAACGTTTATCTTTTAAGCAAATAGATAGAAACAAAAAATTACAAAGAAGGCAGGACTCGAACTTCGATGCTTTAGGTATCCAGTCTACAGTGCAGCCAACTACGCAACTTCTGTTC
Source organism: Chrysoperla carnea (assembly GCF_905475395.1). Taxonomy (NCBI): domain Eukaryota; kingdom Metazoa; phylum Arthropoda; class Insecta; order Neuroptera; family Chrysopidae; genus Chrysoperla; species Chrysoperla carnea. Next base: position 52,640,632 of record NC_058340.1, on the reverse strand, counting down.
TATTTAAGTGACTTAATTATATATGACACATCTCTGCGTCTTATTCTTTTTGTATGATTTATGTATATACTTTAAACGAAAAATTCCCATCGCTCATATAAGTCATATAAATTACATATTTTTATTTTGAAACCAAATTTTTATATTTGTTTCAAATTTTGTATACTTTATATAAATCAAAGTCCCTCATATAGCTTTTGCGATCGTATACCAAATAACACATGAGGGTGAAACTGTAAATTTCGATAGATAAACGGACATTACGCTATTTCATTTGAAAAACATGAAAGAAACGCCAAAATTATATAGAAACAAGGCCTCAAACCAGGATTCTCTAGATTATTCGGTCAAGGACGTAGCAAAATCGTCAAAAACGATTTTTGTAAGATTTAATTAGTTAGCCTCAAAAGGCAAAACATTTTACGTATTTTCACATAAATGGAAAGCATTTTTTTATTAAAAAGATTAGCTATCGACTGAATGTATGTATACAAATTTTTTTAGTAAAGATCCAGTTCAATTTCAAGAAGCTCATCCACAAGAATACCTATAAAATATAAAGAAATGTAAAGTAAAAATTCGGGGATATGTTGATATCTGAAGTAAGAAAGTCATGAATAGAGGGATAAGCAAGAATAAAAAATATAATAAAAGCCAACTTGATCTTGTATGCTGCAATAGGCGCTGAAGGGTAAATTTGAGGACGAATTTTAGCTTTTTCAAATATTAATGTAATTTCGGAAAATAAAATATATAGATTTATGTATATTAAGTTGATTAATACCCCTTTAATAATTTTTTTTTGTTCCTTTTAAGGGTAGCTCTAAAAGAAATAAGACGGTTTTTGCCCTTATATACGTTATTTATAGAACATTAATTCTAAAACAAATGGTTCATCATAAAAATCTTCGGTCATAATTTTTAAATATCCTTTTCAAGAATTTTGAAGTACAAAATATGATCGTATAGAAGAAAACAAAGTCGTATTAATTAAACTAGTTGAACTAACTAATTACATAGTTAAACTATGTCAAAAGTGCATGTAATTGAAAGTAATTTTGTACACCCTCAAACATTAGTTTATTCAATTACTGTTCATATACCACTTCCAAGCAACGTTTATCTTGTTTCCGATATGTCATTAAGGCAACGCCCACACCAAAGATTAGCTACCCTTCAATTGCTTTTTTTTTAAACTATATACACCAGATTACAAACTTGCGTATAAAATAGAAATTAAGTGTTCGGTATAGGTTATCGATGTTAATTTTCCCGGAATTTTTACTTTTTAACTTTGCCTTTTTCAATGAATTTTTTTTATACCTAGCTCATTTTACTTTTAACCACGTCTCTGGCTGTTACACTAAAACTTATGAATAAGTGACATTCGTCTATGACCAAGTTAAACACGTCATATGTTGTTGCTCGTGGATAAAATGTATTGTGAATTTAATAATATTTAGTTATGAATGTATTCAATCGATATAAAACTGAACCCACATTTCTGCAGGTCACGCTATAACTTGAGAACGGATAGAACAATTTCGATAATTATATTTTTGTTGTGTTAATTACTTCCGGGAGAACATTCTTACATTAGCAAATTTAAGACAGAATATTAAATACAATAAATGATGGAAACGCAAATAAATATTGCATTTTAATATCTTACTATTTACTTATGTATTTATTTGCGCTCCCACCATATTTATCTATAATAAATTGTGAACAGGTATTTGAATAATATTGAGGTAGTATTTATTATTATTCAAAAAATTTGTGTTTAGCGCTCGGCCTAAGCAGGGGGTTGGCTTGTAGGTGGGATTAACGAATAGCTATTAAAGGATTGGATCTACAGGATAATTTAGATTATTAATCGTTGATCAATAGTTACAATTAAATTATTAGAAACATAACTCTTTGTCTGCAAACTTATCGGTATTCAAATAAAATTTTTCATTCTACGAAAATCAGTTACTAAAATTTATAATAGAATTTTTTTCTGAAGGTTTTTAGACTCAATGAGATCGTGAAACTTAAATTATCTATTTGATTAAAGCTATATAGCTTTAAGAATAGAGTGAAGTTTTAAAAAACATTTTATAAAATATCCGCATTTTTATCAAAATCTTGTTTGCTTTTGTTTCACAAATTTCAATAAAAAGTTTGGTTTTACTTCCAATATTTACAGAAAATGTTGTTGCACAAAAAACTTCTTGATTATATTGAATCAAATAAAGAGTTTTCGCACCAAGACCCAATTGACCTATGTTGCTCTATAAAAATTTCAGCTCGATATCTCTTTACGTTTTGCAGTTATCGTGTTGACAGACAAACAGACAGACAGGCAGACAACCGAAAATGGACTAATTAGGTGGTTTTATGAACACTTATATCAAAATTTTGTTCGTTGCATGAATATTTTTAAGTGCTACAAACTTGGGACTAAACTTAGTATATCTTGATATATTGCATATATATACATGATATAATAAAACTAATCAATGTTTTAAAGTAGCTGTATCTACCTAAAGATACATCATTCTGAAAAAAAACATCCTTTGTATGAACATATTTGTTGCAGAATAGAAGATATTATAAAAACTGTAGCCTGGTATATCTGGATAAGGGTTATATATATAAATAAACAAAATATTTAGGCCTAGTTTTGATATAAATAAAAAATAAAAATAGGACAATCAATAAACAAAATAGTTGAAATAAATAAAAATATTCCCTAATTTCTATGTTAAATATGCTTTATCTTTTAGTCATACGGATAAGTGCCCGCTTTTCGAACAGTTTTCTAAACGATAAATAGCTGAATACCAATTTCATTTTAAGACAAAATTACCTCTATGTCGTTGAACGGAAAATCGTGCACAAACAGAGAGCTAGTAAAAGGGGAGCTCAAGAGGGGGTTTGTATAGTAATTCGAGCGAGTCCGATTAACATATAAGGGGTTTCTTGGACCTTCCCCAGTATTTCCACCAAATATTAGCCCTGAATATGGGGGACGCGCGTAGGGCAGACGGTCAGATTAGTAAAAAAAAATGGTGAAATTGTGATAGGTGAATTAACTCGAGCGCGTTAGATTAAGATATGGTGGGTTTATTCCATGCTAAAAATGGTAACGCCTCCTATGGTAACTTTACAAGCCTCCCATTTCTTTGCGTCACGCTTAAATCGTCAGACTATTGAAATGTACATTTTTTAGCATGTAATTAATCCACTATATCTTCGAGTTAATTTACCTTCTGTTTTACTAATCTGATCGTTTGCATTACGCGCGTCCCCCTTTATTTAGGGCTAATATTTGGAGCAGGTACTAAGGAATGTTCAAGAAACCCTTCATATGTTAATCTGACGAGCTCGAGTTACTACACAAATCCCATCTTGGGCTCTACTATTATAGTACATACCATATTCGTTATCAAAAACAGCATTTTAAAATAAATTATCACAAATTACTTGATTACTTTAATCATGATGGCAACGAAACAGTAAAAAATATTTTATTTTAGAATTTATAAGCCTTCATGGTTAGATCATTTTAATAATAATTGACATACCGTTGGAAACCATTTCATCATAATAAAAATTAAATACCAATATTCGTATTCGAACAACATACTTACGTCATAACTTTATATTGAAGAAGAATTTACGGCAAGTAAAGAGAATCTATTGGAATTTCTAATATTCATAACCTCACCATATTCCTTCCTCTATATATTATAAATTGATGGTTTTGGTGTATTAAATATACCAAATGTTTTACTTCAGTTTTACTACATGATACATACCGTGTGCTTTAAGATCTGTTTATTTGGAAGTTTATCCTGGTCACATACGCAAGCGACGAAACTGTGGTGGTGGTTTGTATAGATTTCTATAGCTTTCTAAATAAAAATCATTAATTACGATTTGATTATTCATTTATTTGGGAACGGTTGTTTTTCATTTAATTATTCTCAAAAGTTGTTAATTTATTACAAAGTGCCTGTTATTTAATACGTTATGCATATTGAAGAGTACTTCCTACCTACCGGGGGTTCTGTGGCAACGCATATATTTTTATTAATAAAAATTATTCAATGGTTTTATGGAAACTCGTAGTAGTTAGAGTATTTAGATTTTCAAAAAATGTTATTGATTTATTTTTCTGACGAAACCAAAAAAATCAAAATCGGTTCATCCGTTTAGGCCCTATAAATCCACAGGCAGACAGACACATACAATTAGTAGTCAAACTTATAACACCCCTTTTTTAGTTCGGTGGCTAAAAATAAATAGACAGACAGTAAACTTAAAAATTCGAGTATTAAACTGGTAACAAAAAATTTTTAATATTGAAACTGTGATGTGATTGAACAAACAAACACTGCTATAAACTACTATTTAAGATATTGGTAACGTATTTTGCAACGACAAATGTAAATTTTTAAAACATAATGCCCAAAAAAGAAAAAATAAATAAAGAAAAATTCTAAAAATAAATATTATTCAGAAAAACCAGCTGGACTGTCAATAAAAAAAATGCATTCGTTTGTCCCCAATAATTTTATCTAATCGAATTTCATAGTACGTTGAAACAAAAAATATAAGGTTCAAATCACAAGAGGGATATTATCAAAACAAAAAAAAAACATTTTGTATGTATTTTCACTATAGCAATTGATTTATATTCAGTCGTCAAATATTTATACGTTGGAATTAATTTATATAAACAATCAAATTGTCAATTTTAATTTGAAGTGTTACAGAAAACAAATTTATATCGCTCACAAAACACAAAAAGTGAGAAACGCTTTTAAAACAAAATAAAATATTACAGCGAAATCCAACGAAATAAGAATAATGATGCCATCATCCACATTAATCTAATTAATTTAAATGCGAATACTGTGAATGACAAAAATAAAAATTAATTTAAATATTTTAAATTTATCGGTGTAAAATTACCACGTGATACAAAATTATGGCAGCACACAATATCTTAAAACGTTGTCTTCTATAATAGAATATTTATCTATCTTTGTCCTCATTATTTGTATATTTAAACTTTGAAAATTGAAATTTATATTACCATAATTCTTGGCTTATAAATATCGTATTTAGAGGTTGAAAGTTTTTGAAACTCGACCTTCTTTCTTAGGGTACGAAATATTGAAAAATTAAAATATATCTAACCATTTTTAATCTAGTTAATTTTAATATTAATAGTCCAATAAAATGAATATTTAAACTATCATCAAAACGGAAGTCTACATTTTTGACATAATTTTTAAGTATACATAGTTAAAAATATTGAATTCATTTAAGGGGGTATAAAAATATGAAAAACTACCCCCAAAATCACTTTTTTTTTCAAATATCTCGATAAAATACGAAGCTATTGGAAAAAGTTTTAAATAAGAAATGTAGATATTTTCTATAAAAATCATTCCTAATCACTTTGGACGTTTTTGCAATAGAAACTGAGATATTTGCAATAAAAAAATCTACTTTATAAATTTATAGCTCAGCCGCTTAAAAAAATCCCTTCTTTCTAGCATGTATAGAACTAAAAAACGTAATTTTGAGGGGGGATCCGATTTTCCTGTGGGAAAATTTTTCATATTTTATGCGGCTGAGCTATAAATTAGATTTGATTGTTACAAATATCTCGTTGTATTGTCGTAATAAAAACATATTTTATAAGTAGTCGTATCGTAACCAAATACTTTTCATATTTGCTACCATGGAGACTGGTTTGCTAACATCATTTGATGCTTTAGTGTATAGTACTTAGATCATATATTTTAAAACAGTACTTAAAAGAATCGTATCATTTGGTGCTTGTTTAACGTATTTTCAACATGGAGTGTACAGTTCTTATGTTTAAGTTACGGTAAAAATTTTTTTCGACAGAATTTAACGAAAAATTAAATTTAAAAACTTAATAGGTAGTATTAAATCGCAAAGTTTCAGAAATTTTAGCCGTTTAAATAACGATACAATTACGTTCTCAATTTTGACCTATTTACGGCAAAATTAATATATCGAAAACGAAAGTTAATATATAAATTATTTTATTTATTTTACTCTAAAAACATTTCTTCTTTTTACTCTCTTACTTTTTTTTTTAAATTCTGTCGAGAGCATTTTTTAATATCTGGAAGGACAGTGAGTTTTACATGCTTTGAATGGCAAAATTGTGAACTTTGCAGCTTATTATCTAGCAATTTAAAAGACCAAAATTTCGGAATTTCACAGCTAACACTATTCTAAGTCTGTGAAAAAAATGAACCAAATCTGTCTGCATTTCTTCTGTCTTAATTTTATATCTTTATACTATTTTTCATGTTCGCGCAGCAATATGAAGTGGTCGCTAAGCCTACGCTCGTGGGTAATTTTTTTTTTTTTTCCAGTATTTCTGTATAAATATTTCAGGATAATTTCTTTGACGTTAACTCAAAATCTTGTGGACTGTTACTTAATGGTAGTGGTATATATGTAAAAGTATATAAGTATTCTATATTGATTATGATGTGATGTGACAACGTGTGTCTGTTAAATATCCAGTTCGTTTAGGTTTCCTTTTTATAACTTACGTTTATTATACACAACATGTGTCATAAGTGTCACACTTAATTCTTTAAACTGACGTTTGGTTTTATATTTTTATATACCATGTATATATGAATATATCAAGGTATACTCAGTTTAGTCCCAAGTTTGTACCGCTTAAAAATATTGATGCAACGAACAGCATTTTGGTACAGGTGTTCATAAAATCACCTAATTAGTCCATTTTCGGTTGTCTGTCCGGCTGACTGTCTACAAGTATGTTCAAAAATCATTTAAGAATTTTAGCATGAAAAACCCAGTTTTAATATTTCAATGGCCGTTTTCAATAACTATAAACAATAACTTTTAAATACACAAACGTTTATTGGTACGATTTTATAGTAAAAGTCGTTTGAGAATTGATTTTAGAACATTGACATTCTTTCTTAATTATAATATCTTTATACATAATTTTTTTAATGTTTTTCATTTTTAATTGAATTAATTTTTGTTTCAGGTAAGTTCTCATTTAATAATAATAACTGAGTACAGGGTAGGTACTACATGTAGGTATATTAAATTTTATTCACATCATTAATGTTTCTTTTAACACAAAATATTATGCTTTTATGTTGTTACAACTTAGCCTTTTTTTTTTGAAAGAATAGAAAATTGTTTCTGTAAGTAGGTTTTAGTAAAAATATGACATGGTATATCTTTTTTTGTCAACATAATCTTTGTTATACAGAATAAAGATAAAATACTACTCTTGCCTACATTTTGTTGATTTTGAAGAAAAAAAAGTTTATATCAACTGCTCCACAAAACCTCTATCTACTTATTAAAGTGATTGTCTCTCTGCAGTATAGTAACAAAATTTGCTTTATATGCACGGGAAGAGTTTAACATGCTTGTCGTCAGATAATGTGTTATTATTAACTTTACCAAACCACGCAAGTGCTTTTTACAATTTTCTAACTATAGTCGTTTCTGTTCAATAATAAAATCAATTAACTTTGTGTTATTATATCTCAACAATGAAACATTCAATAATTTTGTTTATTTTTTTTTTTTTAAACTCAGAACAAATACATCAATGTTCGGTTAAATTTATCTCGAGTTAGAGACGGTCAATCGCCTTCAAATTTGTATGGCAATTGTATTATACTATTCTTAATAAGTATAAAAGTAAAAGTTTTCTGTTAGTTAAAAAAAGGTGGCTTGATTACTGGTCTAGAGTCAGAGTTTTTTTTATAATCATTTTAAGAAGCCGAAGAAGTATTTTTATAAGTATATTAATATAAGTAGATAAAAACAAGAAGCAAAAATCGCTTAGCGCGGCAAAACAAGGAGTCGGCCGATCTGTAACTTTCCAAGAAGTACATTAAACTTTCTTCAAGGGTCGGTTCAATTGATTTGTTCAGATCATTGAAATATGCTTCTATTTAAATGTTGTCCTCATTGGACATTCGTGAATTTTAAGGGTATTTATATCAGCGTACATTTTTTGGACTCTCTGAACGGAAATCATACTAATGAAAATTTTCATAAAGAAAAAGCTATTGGACCTCATCTCAACACCTGTGTATATTATGCTTTTTTTTCATAAAACAAAGGTTTTTTTATGAAAGGAGAATAATAAATTTCAGAAAATATAAAATATAATAAATTAATCATGGTGTCCGCAAAAAAATTGACATAATCCATAAACTTGCATACTCCAAATGTTTTCAATAGCTCGTTCACACGCAAGCACAATTGTTTAGAATGCTATCTTTCGAGCCAGATGATCCCAAAACGTTTAAATTTTTTTGGTTGGAAGTCGTCAAGATAACAGACGGATACAGAGGAAAAAGAACAACAAAACAAAAATAAAGGTTATGCCTGCTCTCCCTATAATATAATTACATTGTTTATATAAAAACAAAAAGGAAGAAAATGAGTAAATGTAGAATAAAATTTCCTTTACTGTTTTATTTTTCATTTGTTTGTTGTTTTCCTTTTTTTGCAAATCCATTTACGACTAAATATAATTTTTTTTTATTTCCAGTTTTTGAAAAAAAAAATTATTCTATCATTCTATCGAGTGATTGAATTATGGTTACACCTACAAAAAAGCCTGTTTTTTTTTACGTTTCTAAGGCCGACCACAATTTACTCGTAGTATTTGAAAATAAAATATTTTTAGGTTTTTTATCCGATGAGTATAAAGTTGCATCATACATTTTTTAGACTTATTGCAACAAGAACGTGGTGTGGAGTCCTCAGGTAGTCTTACAAAGCAAATAAAGAGTCATGTTGATACATCCGTTGATAGAGAAACGCCAGACTACGAACTCGATGAGTATCAGTCAAATGTCGTGTATACTAAACTTAATATACCTTGATATATTTCATATACACAGGGTATAATACATAGACTTAAAATGATATTAATTCATAAATACTACTAAAACCGCTAGAAATGTAAATCAAATATTTAAATGTGGACGAAAGATCGCCATGATTTCATCTCTTTACAGAAATGATTACGAGCTTTAAATAAATACTTTCAGCTGAAAAAAAGCCGAAAACAGCAAAAGGCTCGTAATCTATATAGTAATTTCATTCGAGATTTCATTTTGAGGTTTAGTTTCGGAACCCTGATTACATAAAATAAACTTCGCTCTCATTATTATTATTATTCGACTTTCGACGTATGTTATTTCATTGTTCTTTCTGGTGATCTAAACATTTTTCTATAATATTATGTCTTGTTATAGTACTCAACATGGTTTCAGACATAGCACAAATCAAATAGCATCATTAAAAATGTTCAATTTTCTTCCATTCTATGTTTTTCTTTATGTAGTTCGTTTTGTTATTAATAGGTGAACAAAAATAATAAGTATGTCGACTACCTAAAGTGTTGGAACAAGTTTCATTGAATTCGTATAAAGGTAGAAACAATTGGCGTTAAAAAAAACGAACCCATGAACCCCATTTCGCATTTCATTTCTTCTGTTAAAACCCCCCAATCTGTAATATTTATTTCAATTTCTATGAAAAAATCCAAGAGTGATTCTGTGGAAAAAAACTCATTTCAATTCAATTTATCAATATCTTATAAGAAACTTTATTTAATTAATTATACAAAGATTCGCATATTTCTAGGATAATCTCTTATTCGTAAATGCATATTCTCTTAAACTAATTAAATTTGTCATTTATTATAATTAATATTTGATTCGTTTAAGAATCTCAATCAAATGTCAGTATTTCTTAAGTAATATTTTATAATGGAATAACAGAATGTAATAAGACAAATTATGGAAGCGAAACATACCAAAGTACAATTATTTTGAATTAACTAAATTTTTATCAATTATGTTATATTAATTAGGATAGTAATATAGAGCCTCGGTGCCTTGACTAGATTTGAGTAGGCAAAAATTTTAAATCGAAATCTTATTGTGCATTTTGGGAAGTCATCCAAATAAACAAATGTTGATAGATTTAAAAGTGGTTAGTTTGCCCTCATCGGTTTTTAGGAGGTGCAAAGGTGCACCTCTTGTCTGACTGATCAAAAAATGTGTACACGAGATCACTCTGTTCCTAAGTTTTATTACTTCACACAGAATTGTTTTCCTAAATTATGCCATCTTCGACGATTTTTTTTTACTGTTAGTTTTAAACGGTACAGTCGAAGATTGTTATAAAATATGTCTCAAAATTAACACCAGATTTCCAATTTTAGTTCAATTTTAGCAAAAGTCCTTTTGCTTTAGTAACAGAGATAACAAATACGAATTTTAGGTTGATCAGGTGAAAGACGCGTTGTTGCTTTTTCTGAAAAATTGAAGCGGATAAAGTTACCACTCTTGAATCTGGTATCATGATTTTCTTACATATAGATGAATTATTTAAACGAAAAAGGGGCGCGGATCATTGTGTATGAGGAAAGGCATTCGGTCAAATGTCGCCAGAATTTGGGAAAATATTTTTCTAGTTATTCTGAAACGATGACAGGAGCTATTTGGTTTCTGCCAAAGTTACATATGAGGTTACCCAAACCTGTTATCTTCACGGCTATTAATATCTTGCAATAACGAATAAAATGGACTTGAATAAGTAACTGTTAAAAATTGTTGAGTTATGCCCGATTGATACTCATATCCATCTTCCAGGCTGTTAAATGAAATTATAAATGTCCAATAACATTAAAACGGTCTTGAACTTTTGAATGTATAAATTATCCAAAAATAATTTGAAAAAATATTACTTTGTTCTTAAAACACACAACCTCAAAAACTTTTACTTAGCAGAAGAATTATTTCGAAAAATTGAATTTTTGGATACTTCCGGTTGCCATAACTCATAAACCGAACCTCCAAAAAAAAAAAAATCGAAAAAATTCAGGAGATACTCTAGTAATGTTACTTTCTTATATTTTGGCAGAATCCGATTGCATGCGATCTAGCACCTCTTGAACTTCAATGAAAATCGGGAACTCTGACATAGAATGTCTCGAAAACCGCACGTTGGCGAAATTTGATCCACATTCAGACATTTGTTTAGAATGACAAGAATATTTTCCCAAGTTATGGCGAAATTTGACTGAAAGCCATTCTCCGTATACAGTGGTCCACAATTTTTATATACTGAAATCCATATTAATTGGAAATCTATGAAAACTAACTAAAAATTATTTTAAGCTCTAAGTATTGCAATATTAATTTCCTTAACCATTTTAACACGATACAACATTTTTTCTAACGCATGACGATCTAGTGGTAACGTTGAATACCATACAGGACTATCTGGTAAACAGGATCTCTCCGGTGATAAATAAAACATATCATTACGAGTTTTAACACTTTCCGGACATTTGGATAAATAAAATTCATACAATTTCACCGGACACCGTAAGGGATTCCTTTCATTCTCCTCTTGTTCATAGACTTTTTTCACCGATTTCGATGATGAATTTTTCGGTGGATAATAACGTAATAATACATTACGTGATAATGATGATGCTGTAGTATCTCTACCACTATTTTTTGCGCTAATATTTGAATGATTACGTTTCCAATGTTTCATAATATGAGAGAAAGATAATTGCATATGATCTTCAACAGTGACTAAATTAAAATATTTCGTGTTGAAATACACAAGTGTATTTAAAAGCACATGTGGTGAATGTGCTCCTAGTTGTTTACATTCCCATAAATGTTCTTCCTCCACACGTGTAACAATATAATGTGAATCATTGTATAATACTGAAAACATTTTCGCGATTTCATTTAAACATTCAGTAAATTTTTCATAAAATATATCCGTAAATATATTATCGCAACGATTATGTTTATATAGATAATATTGTATTCCCAAGCATAAATAATAGATTGTATCTGGTGCATATTGTGTATTATTTGGTTTACGTATTTCTTTGATAAATGATGATAATGAATAATTTAATTCATCAGCTGATAAATGTAATGGATCGGATTTCATTTTATGAACATAACGACCAGCTAAAAATTTTTGATTTGTTGATGATTGTTTTTCTAAATCATTTTGTTTCATTTGATACCATTGTTTCCATGCATTTACACCAAATGTATATTTTAACCACATATGTGTATCACATATGGTGCCATCATTAATTGTATCATAATCTTGTGGTGTATTATTTGGTAATGGAATTTCCATTGTAGTCATATCTTTTTTTGACTTTGTTGGACGTTTTCCAAGTGATTTTTCTGAGGGACGAGGTGGTGGAGGTTCTGTTTCTTCACTTACTGTTATTGTGTTTGTTATTAAAGCACCTTCTAAATCAATAACCTCATGTGGTTCTTCAACTGATTCATTTGTAGTCATATTAAATGCCATTTGTAATATATCATCACCAATTACCGGTAATGGAGTTAAAGTTTCTTCTTCTTCATTTTCGGAATCCGTTTGGACTCTCTTATCATCTGGCGAAATAAAAAACAATTATAAATTGTAGAAACCTCAAAAAATAATCAAGAATTTTGGTATAAATGTTGTGAAACACTTTCCTGTTGTAGATTACGTTTTGTTATTAGTCTAGAAACCTTGTCACTTGAAAGAATAATCCAAATTTTCGACTTAGAGTGTCGAATAAAACCATGTAAGAATATTTTGTTTTTATCGATTTTCCCACAGAACAACAAAATACTACCTACTTATTTTTAAGTTCGAAAAATAATTAATAAATTTTGCAAAGCTATGGTGTATTGAAATGAAAAACTGAATAATAGTCCGCAAAACATCACAACTATCAGATCCAATGTCATGGGTATCTATGATGATGCAAAAATAAGCCCAATTTGTCCGGTCGCAGCCATTTCAATTTAACCAAGTTCAAGGTATTATACCTAAGAAATCTCATTATTAGAAAAAATTTAGGTACTGTAATTTTTAACTCAAAATGAATTTTACTATCGATTTTAAAACAACAAACTGTTTCATTTTTTTACCTCTATATACCAGTATTCTTAAGATGCCGGCTTAGGCAGAACTTCAATTTCAGAGAACTTTTAGTAAGTTCGACAGGAAAAGCTATTCAACATCTATATAGCCTGGTTTTACAAAAAATTTTTTGTTGAACCAAATTTTTACTTTACTAACCTGCAACCATTTCAGCCATCATTAATAGCTCAGCTTCAAATGGATCGCTGGGTAATCTTACTTGAATTTTTTGTATCTCCTTTAATATTCCTTGCGCTGAATTACGTGTGGTTGGTATAAATATCGGTACAGGAATAGGTAACGGAAACGGTACGGGAATTGGAAATGGTATACCAACACTAACAGCTGGCATTGGTACGTAAATTGGCACAGGAACAGGAATTATTACTGATTTTTGTTCCTTTTCAGTTTGTGTTTCCTTATGATTTACAAGCGGTTTAAATGAAACTCCCTTGGTATGAGTATTAGGCTTGCACATTGTTGATTTATTTTTTATTTCGACAACTGGTGGGGGTTTTATAATTATCTGTCGAATATACTTTGGTACTTCTACGATGGGTATTGGTGATGTTCCCCGGGATTTTGTTTGATGGTGATTTTGTTCTAATCGTGCACGCGTATTATAAAATGGAGCATGCGTACAAGAAGCTTCAGCATGTTGAGTAAGCGTATTAGAAACTTGAGCATGGCTTTTAGCTATTTGAGCTTGTGAACCACTTACATTAGCAACATTAGAATTAGTCGTCGGCAATGAAGTCATTGATAATTTACATAAAGCAAGACAATTAAATGAACATACAGTTAATTTTTGATTTCCATCAGATTGTTTTTGTATCATGTCAAAGTTATATTTTTTCACTTTACACCAATCACAAGCGACAATTTTACGATTTGTAATTATATAAATATTTTGACATGTTTTACTACAAAAATTCACTATTTGTTGATCAGGTAAAAATAGCGTGTATTTCAATGTATTAAGCTGTTCATAGTATTTTCGACACATTGTACATTGTTCAGTAACAACATTATTAGCAAATTTAAATGCAACAAAACATGGTTCACTACATAATTGAAAAATTTGATTATCAACTTCAATTTCAATACGTACAAGTTTCTCATTGTTACAAACATCACACAATGCAGTGCTTGTTGATTTCTCTCCGTTCATTTTATAATATTTTTCCATACACTGTTGTGTACAAAAATCTTTAAATTGATTTTGATCATCGATCATGGTTGCATCAGTCGTTTGTTCTCCAATAATAAATGTTTGACAATAATAGCATATTTTATGGTTTTTTTTAAACGCATCTAAACATTTACTTTGACAAAATTGTCGTATATCTGAGCCAAAACGTACACAATATTTACCTAATAAATTACCAAAGATAATAATTAGAGGTAAGTCTATTGTCCCAAATAGTTCTACGTCATTATGTATGTTTGTTTGCCTTCTCCCCAAACTCCTTTTCTCAAACTCACCATTAGTCCATTGCCCTTACGTAAATCGTAGATCGGTAAACATTCATGATAACGTAAAACTATTTTGGTCTAAGTATTATTAACCTAAAGACTAGCATTAATTTTTGTACTATAAATACGTATTCCGACTGTAATATTAGTAATCATCAGTATGAATAAACTAATGATAAATAATAAACCGATCTTCCCCTTTTTAACTGACCATGAAACAGAGTTAGAGAAGATAATTAATTACATTGGTCAACAAAATTTGATTTTTTGTTGTTGTCACATTGAGGTGATAGAACGTTTCAAATAGTTTTTGGGATGCTGAATTCGAATTCAGCTTCATTAATACATTCAGAATTTCTTTAATACATTTCAGAATGCTTCAGAATTTCTTTAGCACATAAGGTTTTCGAAATATTTTTACCTAAAGATGGGGAAAAACCGTTTTTCGGTTATATTCGAAATTACTACACCACTATGTAATTCTTATCTCATATCGTAATTGGAAACCTTCTTTTTTCTTCCCTCTGCTTCCTTTAAAATACTTTGTGAATCCTTCCAATATCCCTTTGGCTCTTCGAGAGATATCATTTTTGCTACTAATATAAATATTTAGGTATAATTAATGAATCCTACTTTTATATTACCTATTTATTCTATTTCCCGGAAAAAGATTTTGGAAAAATTCAAAATGGCTTTTGAAGGAGAATAAATGGTATTTTCTGATGGAGTTGATTTTTTTGTGAGAAAAATATTCACCGATGAAACGTGATTTCGAATTTAGGAGAATCACAAGTTCTTTTCCATATTAGGGGACTTTCTCGTAAATGTGACGTGCTGAACAATTTTGCGCTCACATTCGTATTTAGCACATCAAAAACCTTTGAAAGAGTAAACTCATGCTGCTGTGACAAAATTTGTGTTGACCAGTGTTAACTAATTCAGGATGATAACAGAGTAGATATCTCTCTGTCACAAGAAACGCAAATTTTAGTATATATACTCTATGAAAATCCTTGGGATCTTTGTGACACAGAAGTGTAGGTACATGTCAAGGTGGAAATACGTGTTTACTATTTTAAATCTTGCCTACTCACGTTTCCGTGGATCTGTGTTAGTACGCCTGTAAAATTAATCTATATAATCGTAGCCCTGTGAGGATAACAACTTATAAAATCGAAAATCTCGAAAATCAATTGTATAAGCAATAGACGTTTTCATCAAACCGAGCCATTTAAATTTTACAACATCGTTCTATCGCTTTAATTTTATTCGCGTCAACAAGTTGATGTACTCCACACAAATCCATCTCTGAACATGAGTCTCTGGCATAAAAATTGGGTTGGATGAAAATTTATTAATATTTACCTAGACTTGCAAGTGTTACTATTGAATTACAATTTGCACATAATTTGCCAATTTTTCGTTGATAATTTGCTAAACAATCTTCATTACAAAAATTTAAACATTCCCATGATAAATGCTTCGATTTATCAGTGATCTTTTGCGTGCAATCATTACACATTTGGATGTAAATCAGTGGTTGATATACAGTATTACAGCCTGTAGTACGATAAGGTAATGTAAAGTTTTTGTTTGATGGTGCTTTTGGTGCTATTGAATTGTTTTCAGCTGGTGCAATTTCTGTTATTTGTAATGGATTAATCTCAACGGGTATTGCTTCATAATTCTCATCTAAAAACCATAATTAAATCAAGAACAAAATACGAAGTTGAGATAGTGGTAATACAGATTGTTTATCCCAACTAATTAATCTAAAATGCGCAAACGCAGATTCTTACCTATCCAGCTTGACAGTTTGCCTTCCAAGTATATGAATGTAATACTATCAAAGATAATTTATAAGAACTCAAAAGGTATTTGAAATAAAATCACCCGATATTAGTAGCGCCGGGAATGTTTTGTTAAATATATTAAACTGTCGTCAGTCGTCAGGTTATATGTGTTAAATTTTTAAACTTACTTGAGGTTGAAAACAGATTTTCATTACGAGCATCGGTAGAAGCCGGAGTTTCATTAATTGGTGTTATTATCTGAACTTCAAAATCCATCGGATCTCTAATCACGTTTTCATCAACTTCCATTGAATTGTTACCGTTACCAATATTTGGAGGCGTAGTGGCTTGATTGTCTTCCATAGAAGTGCTAACTTCATCGGATTGTAGACTATGTAATTTATTTTCAATTGTACCGATTTTTCTAATTTGAAATGATCCTTCATTTAAAGTTGAACTTTCTAATATTTTATCATTAGTTGGATTTTCATTATTTTCAACAAAAATATTATTAATCAGTTCTTTATCTTCCGTTATTTCTATTGGATCCATTTTTATCACAATTTTTTGACTAAATACGTTTTCTTTATTAATTAAAGTATTTCTTAAGTCAAACAAAAAAATTGAACTTAAACAGCTTTTGTTTTTCATGTCTTTTGTGTTTGTACGCTAACAGCACGCGGGACTATTGAAAAGTTATTTAAGTACACAACAATATCATTGCGTGTATTTTGTATGTACAGTACGTTTATACATAAATGCTTAGAAAATCAACAATAATTTTTCTTACCAAACTTTTTACTAAGACACATCGTGTGATATTATCTCAAACCATCAAATTTTATCATAAATTTAAACAAGTGATAAGAAACAATTGGCTGAGTTAATTGTTGAAATACCATGCATAGTCAGTGTTGATTTCTTTATCACATAACACATACAAACATGTATAGACAGTGTTGATGCGCAATGTTTTTTTGACGTAAATAACAAAAGATATTCACTTTTAAATAGACACACACACAACTGATATTCCTATATTAATACATAATATAAAATTTGCACCTAATTAACGCCCTCGTGGGTAAACAGTGATGTTTACAAAAAAATGTTTCATACAAAAGTTTTTTATTTTTTTATAAGAAACATTCTTTACATTAACTTTTGTTCTATCTCTAACGGTTTACAAGATGGGTCCTACGGACTCAAGACCCAATTGACCTATGATGCTCATTTACGAACTTGACCTCACTTTTTACGCCCTGAGTACGCTGTAAAAATTTCAGCTCGATATATTTTTTCGTTTTTTTAATTATCGTGTTCACAGACGGACGGACGGACGGACAACCGGAAATGGACTAATTAGGTGATTTTATGAACAGCTATGACAAAATTTTTTTCCTAGCATCATTATTTTTAAGCGTTACAAACTTGGGACTAAACTTAATATACTATGTATATTTCATATATGCATGGTATAATAAGTAAATGCATATTTTAACTCTAACATATATAAATATTCAATATGCCTGAATAGTTCTAGTACTTTGCTGGCGTCTTTCTGGGTAGAATGGAACGTCCAAGGGTGTTTTTAAAATATACAGATCATTTATCAAACTTCATGTACAACAGTTAGTTATTTGTTATTGTACGAAAATCATGTAAATAGTGTCTCTTGTGCCTATCACGTTATCGTGCAAATATACACAAAAAATTTTTGGCAGTTGTACAAGGTGATTTATTTTACTTAATTATAATAATTGCGAAACGCTTTAAACTAAAAAAATTATACCACTGTAATCCAAATTTCTACAATGTTGCAAAATAATTTTATTACTCCTCTTTTGTTCGTGAAATCAGATATTTGAGTGCAGAATATTGCTGTGTAGCTGAATATAGTTCAGAATTTCACACGAATTTTCTAAGGCAAAACAAAAATTAAAAATAAATAATAAACAGAAGGGAAATTTGGATGACTTAATTGGGAATTTCGGCAACAATGCTCACATTAAGAATGAAAATCTGTTCAATCCATTTCACAAGAAAAAGATAACACGGTAAAATGCAAAATTTACAAGAAACACATTTTTTTTAAAAACTTATACAAAATTACAAACATCAACAACACAGGAGAACAATCTTTTTAAATAAAAATATATATTTTACATGTGTATGCTTTGAACACAGTCATAATAAAAAGTTCATTTTTTTTACTACCGCGGCGCTGAGATCTTAAATTCTATTCTCGCTGATCTTATTTTTGATGGAGAATTAACAACAACAAATCATTCTGTAGCGTGATTCTTTTGTTTCAATATATTATTTTATCATATACCATAGAAACCACAATGCTATTTACAAAAAAAAATTTTTTTTGAAGATAGCAGGCTAGTGAAAATCAAAATATTTTACATAATTTTATATTTTGTATGTTTCCATCATCATTTCACCAATTAGCACAATGAAACCAAATATCTCAAAGGAAAATATTCATGCATTTTTGTAACTTTCCACCAGGCGCGGATTCAAGAGGGGAGGAGGTCACAGGTGTCATGACCCCCCCCGCCCAAACAGCCTGCATTTCAAAACATAAAACTAAACCAATTTTTTACAAGTGAAAACAAACCATTGACTGAGTTAATTGTTGAAATACCATGCATAATCAGTGTTGATTTCTTTATCACATTACACATACAAACATGTGACACATATACTCACTGTCAAAAAAAATGCCACAGTTAAAACATTCTAAGCGTACTCATCATATGTTATGTTATAATAGTAACACTTAGAATGTTTTAAAACGAGCATTTTTTTGACATTGAGTATACATAACTGATAATCAAGTGTAGTACATACTATAAAATTTCCGACTAATTGGCGCCCTCACGGGTAAACAGTGATGTTTACGAAAAAATGTTTCAAACAAAAGTTGTTTAATTTTGTTCTATCTCTAACGGTTTACAAGATGGGTATTACGGACCCAAGACCCAAGACCCAATTGACCTATGATGCTCATTTACGAACTTGACCTCACTTTTTACGTCCTGAGTACGATATCTTTTTTCGTTTTTGAGTTATCGTGTCCACAGACGGACGGACGGACGGACAACCGGAAATGGACTAATTAGGTGATTTAGTGAACACCTGTGATAAAATTTTTTTCCTAGCATCATTATTTTTAAGCGTTACAAACTTGGGACTAAACTTAATATACTATGTATATTTCATATATACATGGTATAAAAAACTGAAAAAAAAAAACCAAACGAACAAAACCTACTTTTTGCAACCTAAAAAACGGAAACTAACCAAGCGACCAAAATGAACTCACATTTTTGCATTTCTGGAAAAATTGGAATTTAAAAATGACTGAATCAACAAAATTCACTGATTTTCTTACACAATACTAACTTTTTTATTATTTGCTCAATATTTGGATGTTAGCTATACTTTATTTTTGTTATTTTTGATTTGTTTTATCTTGTGACCCCCTCCGGAAAAAAATTCTAGAACCACACCTGCTTTCCACAGTTGTTTATTAGGTTGTAAAAAAGTATCTATCTTGTCAAAAATATCTTTCGTAAACGTTATTGTTTATTCGTGAGGGCGCACCTTAGTGAAAAACTTTCGCGTCCATTTTCTCCAAAACTATTTAAAAAAAGTGTGTCGAAAATTTTCAGGTTAACTTCAATTAGTGGTTACATTGTAGAAAATGAAAAAAAATACAGAAAACACTTTCAAAAATTTCGAAATTTTTGAAAGTTTGATAATTTTTCATAAGTGTAAACTACAGATTTAAAAGACCTTTAGATTTTACTCTGTTTTCGTCTTTTACAAATAGGAAAAGAGAGATAATAAAAATTTTCTTCACTAAATATTTCAAATAAGTTTTTGTTGAAAAACTCTAAGATATTTGATTGTTTTCTGCTTCGTTTACTAGAATAAAACATAAGATATAAAAATGAAAATCTTCAACAAATAATAATAATAATAATAATAATAATAATAGTATAAAATTTGTTTTCCATATTCAATATGCTGTCTCCATTGAAAATTCAATTCAATTACAGACATTTTCATTTCCTGCTCCAAGTTGTTCATTCGTAGTATAAGTAATATACTGACGTTAAACTGTTTCTAAATTAAATTATAATAACATAGACGTTTTGTGAACTTTATATATCATCACTCTACATATACATATAATAAACGTATATACCATTTGCTTACTTTGTAACAAGTTTTCAATCTGAAAACTTACACAGAGTTTATAAAATAACGCTGTACATAATAACGATAACATTTAAGAATAACAATATTGTTTGATTTACCCATTTTAGTTTCGAGCAATGACATTTCATCAAGTTATTAATTTAGTCAAAACTGGGCTATAAAAGTAAGATCAAGACAAAAACTCGAAGGTTTGGTCTTTGCTTGCTTTTCACTAAAAAACCCTTCTAATATTATTATTTTTTTAAAGTTCTTAGTTTTATTTACCAAAACATGGACATTTTAACAAAATTTTTTTCTAGGCCTCAATTTTTGGCATCAACTCTTAATATGTCAAAAAAGATCGAAAAAGTATAGTAAAGAAATATTTCTAGCAAAAGTATTTGATCCGTTAAAATTTTCTTTTATGATTACGTAAATGGATTTTTAATTTTGACCCAATTTTGACCTTTATGATAATCATACAATGCATCCCCCCCTCTCCAAAAATAATGATTTTCATGAAGTGAAAAGTTGTTGCAACATACTCTTAATTTTTTGCACTAGATAAATTGAATTGTATCCGTTGGGAGTCATGGTAGGAACAATCAAATCGACACCAGCGCTTCCAGTGGATAATTTTGTTTTGTTTTCAATTTTTTACATTTAAATTGTATAGCAAATGTCTAATTAAAATTGTTGAAAAATAACTATTAATTAAACTTGTTGCATTAGAAATTGTGAAAATATGAAACGAAATTGCATAAATAATATTTCTTAAATGTTATTAACATAATTACTTTTGGGAAAATCAGTAGCTTAAAATAGAACTAATACAGCCACGATAACAGGCAACTGCCATGTCTACTGAAACCCAGTTTTACCTTAACTGGCGTTGAATAAATAGATGAATATGGCGAACCATAGTAACTTACAAAGAATACAAATAATAATTACAATTAATTTACAAATTTAAAGGGTCTGATTATTCCTAGTGCTATTTGTTTTTTAATATGCCTATATCTGATAAATAATTATAACAAAATTTATAATCACAGGAAAAAATATAAATACGAAATTTGTAATTAGTCATAAAAGATAATAGGATATTAAAAACGATTAGTAATACTATTGTATTTTGAAATTATTTATTGATATTTCTGCTATAAAACCTTCTTATGCCTTCAATATTTTTCAAATCCATTTTACTTTGTATAATAATTGTGTGAATATTGCATATTATCATTTATTATATAATAGGCTTATAGAATCTATTTTATAGACATTTTCTTGCAATAATTTAATTTTTCATTAGCCTTTTATCTAATTTGCCAACGGCCTGAGCAACAACAATTTCATTTGCTTATTATGTAAAAATTATATTACATCGTAATATTTTTTAAAGCTAGTTTCCATATTTACGATAATCATAAAATTAGAAATCAATAATTGGAATTCAATAAACAAGGCTCAAAATGGTCGCCAATTAAAAAATTTTCAGGAATGTGAGAACGCAACATATTTGTTATTTCGAACAAGTCCATTGTCTCAAAAATTAGTTATGTCTGCTCAGAATATTTTATAGCTCTCTTAATAACACACAGCCTGAATTTTAAAACACACAAAATCATTTTGTAATTACTGTATTTACAGCATAAGCGTATTTATAACCTGCATTACTGTATTTTGTTTAGAAATAAAACCGTAATGCTTATAAATTTAAAGACCACAGTAATTTATCTTCTTATTATTTGATTACAAGGTGCAACTAAAATATTAAAATGTAATCTTTAAGCTAACAATATTATTAAAATAGATTTATTTATTCTTTTAGTGTATATACATTTTCATTTATCCATGATATATTCATGTGGAAGAATTCTGAGTTATAGAAATATTTTGTGTGTATTTATTTTTCTCTATGGAACAATTTATCTTGATTAATTTTGTTAAAAATACTTCTTTACATAATAATTGTTAAATATTTGCTTTTATCATAATTTTTAACCAATACTACTGCTTTTATGTAAAATAAAAGTTAATTTTCCATAGTTCCTATACAGCAGTAAAAGCTGGCAAGAACAAAAAATTAGCTGCACAGATTTGGAACAAGAAATTTTATTTGTAGGTTTACTTTACAGAAAATTTTTAAGGAACATATCTTTTAGAACTAAATAAACTTTAATAAAAGCTTTTAAAAAAAATTATTTTTACGTTAGTTATAATGCTATTTTTAACTAGGTAATAACACATTATATTTTAGAACAATTTTATTTTACAACAAACGTAAAATTTGAAATTTGAGTTTAGAAATTTGTAGTTCTAGATTATTTTTAGTTTTGAAATGTTTTCATCAACAACAAGTTCAATAATTTACCTGACTGAAAGATTTTAAGCAAAAAACTGATATTCCAAGAGTGAACTCTGCTTTACATTTTTATCGATTGCTTCTTGTTAAAAATAGAAGACTTATGTTAAAAAATGGAGATATACTATTACTAGATATACTATATATATACTCTATTATATAGTAGAGTATCGATAATCAGAACAATAATTGGAAATGTCCAGTAATCGGAAAACTATTCGTCCACCCGCACTTTCCACACCGCTCTACCAATCATTCAAACATGATATTTTGTGTGTGTATGTATATACATCTAATATGATTGCGCTTGCTTAAATATGCATTCCAATTCCATTTCAAAGCTGTTTTTGCAATACCTTATTTAAATTTTGTAATGAATTTTTGAAATTCTCTATACGAAACATACCTGTATTATTGAATCCCTCTCTTTTGATACTCTAATATTGTAGGTATTTGTATATTCGAAAACTTCCTACAAATAACATACCAAATTTTCTTACAATCCGTTTGTCTTACGAAAAAACAGTAATTCGATATTTTTTGTCGGAAATTTTCTAATATACAAATTTGATAATCACCATTTTTCGATAACAGTGACCGTTAATGAAATATTTACAAAAAGTCGTATTTTGTGATCTTTGACCCTGGGTAACTTTAGTAGCGGTATACGGATCGATGGGAACTTTTGCTTAGAACCACAAATAGAAGGTTCATGCAAAAATGCACCTTTCCGGGAATTTTTCCAAAGTTCGATCATTATTTCTTGTTTATTCCCTGGATTAGTATATAAAAAGATTTTGTCAAAGAGTTAACTTTGACATAAATGTGTTGGAGCAGTTTCTGTATGCTTTAACCCAAAAATACGTAACACTTCCATATTCAGTATAATTTGAATGGCATCAAAAAATTCAATCCAAATATTTTGTCTTACCATGTAATTTAAATAATTACATAGTCATATCCAAAATAAGGTAGATTCTTCTATTAGCTTCAAATTTTTACAGACGCATCAATAGGTACTTCAAAATTAATTTACAAGGAAAAATTCACATGTGCTATTAGAAACCAATAGGCATCAGATAAGTTTCAATCAAATACGTGATTTTTAAAATCCACAACAATCTGTATAGCAATTGAACCTGCATCGATCCAATAAATTCTTATTGATATTGATGCGCACATGTTTCATATCATATTGATTACAAATTGTATTATTCATGAGAACAAAATAATCGACTACTAGGTACACAATACCATTTGTATATTTATATCGTAAGTATTTTTTTGCATATTCATATCAAAATTTTTCGATATTTACATTTATTCTATGTAAATAAATAAAATGAATAAATAAACTAAAATACATGTTTTTTTTTTGTAGCCAAAAGTACTTGCTTCAATATTATTGTACTCAGTGTTCAACCAAAATATAAAATAACTCCAATCTAAAAATTTTATTTTAATTTTATGTATTAGGTACTAAATAAACCGCTCTGCGCCTGCGTCCTTATAACTTAAGTTTTATCAATTTAATTATTTTTATTGAAGAATTATTTTAGACCAGTCCTTTGTCCGAAAAATGGGTCAGAGCTCTGATCTGGACGTCATTCACATTAATAGCTAGAATTAATTCAAAAAATGTTTTGCGTACTCGGATAATTTTCATTCATGTCTATTTCTAAGTACTTAGTATAATGCATTTTTTCTTGAATCTAGTTAGTTATTTTACTTAAATTTGAAACAGATTCGAAAAGGGTCGAGAATTTGATATACAAGACTTAATAAATAGTCTGCTCGGGACGTAATAAGAAATAAGAAATAATACCTTATTATATAATAGGGGATCGGACTAAATTTTTTTATCATTTCAGTTGAAGACTTCTCACTTCACGAATAGAAAAGTGAAGTTGGTTATTAAAAATCTCTATTAAGTATACCCGATATGAACTTTTAAAATTCCTAATTAAACAAAGAGGGCGGTACGCGTTAGTGACGTCATACGTGGGTATCGCCATAAAGATTACATATAAAACTATGTTTTGATAAAAGGAGATGGGTAATCTTTGAATGCAATCTTTGATTGCATATAACTTCTTCGTTTTTTAATCAATTTTAATTTCACTTTCAAATTTTGTAATAGTATCAAGTCTAGTTTTACATTTTTATGGGTGGTATGGCTAATTCGACATCAGGATTATCCCCTTTGTTTTGCTATATTGATAGGAAAACAAAGATATCAGTTTTTTTTTTAATTGCTTAAAGGAACAGATGGCTATAATGTCCCAAAGGATTTTCAAGTATTGGAAAATACCACGCAAACAATAGTAGGATTTTCATTATCAATGAAGAATTCTGAAAGTTCCAATCCATGACTTTTAGACACCATCACAAAATTTATCCTTTTTTCAGACCAATTAGTCTGAATACCATTATTTATAATCAAAACTCCATTTCATATAAAATGACGTTTTTAACGGAAATTTTAGAACAATTTAACCACCAAAAGATGGAATTTTTAGAAAAATAAAACAATTCCGTATTTAGTTAATAATTAACCGACTTATATAAAAGTATGAACACTTTTTTTATTATATCCTCGTGTAAAGCAATCTAACGATAACAACAGCATTTTTATTTCAGAATAGTAACTAAATAAACTGACAAATCATCGAAATAAATAAAATATGAATAAAAATTGGAAATATTTGTTATACTGATTCTATCTTACATTTTTTATATGTATATAAAAAATGATATCAATTTATAAGAGAATCTACATATTTATAGAACTTTGCGTATATTTATCTTGAACTTAAAAATATTTTACTTTATAATATATACCTTTCTTTGATTGGAAAATTTATGATCTATAATACATCTATATGTACAATGTTGATGTTTGTTATACTTAATCTACACAGCAGCAACATTTAAAACGGAACAATATAAGAGAGTTTGAAGAAACTTAAATATAATCAAGAAATGGAAAACTTTTGAAGAAGCTTTTAATTAGGATATACATTCAAAACGTCCGGGACAAATTATCTACATGATGTTGAAAATTAGCTCAAAATTCGCTGAGTTTGATTTAAAAGGATACACCGCGGCAGTAGCGGAGTGCAACTTTCTTTTATACTATGTATTAATAGCCACTTTGAATTTCCAAATATTACCACGCCCAAAAAGATTATTATGTATGTACTTACGGAGTTTTATATTATTTTTCTAACAGAAAGATAATCTCTATATATTATAAATGCGAAAGTAACCATGTTTGTTTGTTTGTTTGTTACGCTTTCACGCTAAAACTAGCGAATGGTTTTTAATGAAACTGTACAGCAATATAGCTCATACTTCAGAATAATACATGATATATAATTTATGAAGATATATTAATAACAAAAAAAAAAAAAAATTTAAAAATTAATTTAATTTGACATTACCATTAATTACGGATTTCTGTAAAAGTAGTCATTTGACATTACCATTTTCTGAAAAAATAACCAATATAAAATATTTCACGGCCGTCTTTTCTGATATACTCAAAGAATAATTACGACTATTATTCATTTAAATAAATAGAAAACGATACGTATATTTTACCTGTGTAAAACAATCCTAACCATTATTTCGAGTGTTATAGAAAGGGCATAAGCGAGACCAATCTTTATCAATCTTTACTTTTAAACCCAGCGAAGCGGGTGGGTGTCTCTCTCGTTAAATAATAAATATAAATTCATTCGACCCGTCCTTCAGAATAACAGAATGTTCGTTAATCGGAACTCGGCTCCTTGAAAATAACGATTTTCAAGGAGCCGATCCACTGGCATCCCGTTTTATTTAGGATGGGCCAAATTTTTTTAAAAATTATCTTTCTGATAGAATAAATAAAAATCGGATATACCTTTTAATTTAAAGCTTTGCTAAAACTTATGTTGGTAGCTACTGGTCAACAATTACGTAAGTCATAGTTTTGACCTTTTTACATAGATCTGGAGGGATTCACCCGAGGTACAACATATTCAAATGAGACTTGTTTATAGAAACTTTTGATTAAAAGAAGTAAAAATACTTTTTAAAAAGTTTTATTTCAAGCTTTCAAATTAAAATTCCTTGACAGTTGGTTAATTTTATAGCAAATAGATTCTTAAAGTAAAATGGTTTTAATTTGTTTTTAGAAAAAAAATTGTTTTAACCGGTTTTTGGTATACTTTTGCTGTATATAAATGTAATCTCAAGCTGTGTGAAATTATTGAACGAAATATTTTTATATTTGACACGAAGCATTAAAAATGAAATCAAGTATCCGTAATAAAAATTTTTACTTCTAATTAATTCACATAAAAGTTTCAAAGAAACATCGTATTTTCCATAAACAAACTATATACATATACCTATAGCTTAGATATACATTGTGCATTTTTAGAAAGTTTCCACCCTTATATTTCGAAAACGGAATGGAAAAAAACAATTTTAGGGGAAATGAAAATACGTACAGTATTTACTACGTACTTCTACTAACAGATTCTTCTTGTAAAAAAAAACGCAAAAAAGCATCTTTTGTATGAAATTTTTTCCTACCCTAAAATGTTTGTTATCTGATTCTTCAGGATCAAAAGTCTAACGAGAAAATTTCAGTAAATTCTCGAAATAATAATACTTTTCGGACCCGTATTTTTATTAAAAAACAAATTACTTTTGCTCAAAAGTTTTTTTCCCTGTTCTATTCCTACAGTGTTAAGCCTTAAAAACCTTAAACCCGGTGCCGTATTGATTATTTAGAAAAAAATTAACGAAATGTCCCATTTTGACTATAGAGACATCCTTGTATAAAAAAAGTAGATACTTTATTTTCATTTTCCCTAAAATTGATCCGATGTGTGTTTTATTTTTATACCATGTATATATGAAATATACATAGTATTATAAGTTTAGTCCCAAGTTTGTAACGCCTAAAAATATTGATGCTACAAAAAAAAAATTGGTATAGGTGTTCATAAAATCACCTAATTAATCCATTTCCGGTTGTCCGTCTGTCCGGCCGTCCGTCCGTCCGTCTGTGGTCACGATTACTCAAAAACGAAAAGAGATATCAAGCTGAAATTTTTACAGCGTGCTTAGGACGTAAAAAGTGAGGTCAAGTTCGTAAATGAGCAACATGGGTCAATTGGGTCATGGGTCCGTAGTACCCATCTTGTAAACCGTTAGAGATAGAATAAAAGTTTAAATGTAAAAAATGTTCCTTACAAAAAAATAAACAACTTTTGTTTGAAACA
Organism: Chrysoperla carnea; assembly: GCF_905475395.1. NCBI lineage: Eukaryota > Metazoa > Arthropoda > Insecta > Neuroptera > Chrysopidae > Chrysoperla > Chrysoperla carnea. The sequence goes on along the minus strand of NC_058340.1, from coordinate 52,612,481 downwards.
TTTTTTTGTAAACATCACTGTTTACCCACGAGGGCGTTAATTAGGTACAAATTTTATAATATGTATTAATATAGGAATATCAAAGTGAATATCTTTTGTTATTTACATGACGTCAAAAAAAAACAAACGATTGCGCATCAACACTTGCGCATTATATGAGAATATCAGTTAATTAAATATGTCAGATATGTATGTATGTGAAATGTGACAGAGTTATCAACACTGCCTATACATGGTATTTCAACAATTAACTCAGTCAATTGTTTGTTTTCACTTGTTCATTCTATTATGGAAATAAAAAAGTGGGAACTTTTTTTAAAAATCACCCTGTGCAGAGTTATAATAAACAAAATACAAGTAATCTTGTCTTCTAGTAACTTCACTATTCAAATCTACATTTTGTCGATGATGATGTTGAGAAGAATATGTAATCCCTTTTACATATTACCTACGTATATAGTTGTTGTTGTACCAACAACTCTACCTAGCTTCATTATTTGCAATTGTTGCGGGTTTGAAATCCTTGTAAATACAACACCTTCTTCTATACCAAATCAACGAAGGACAAAATGTTAACGAATATAATACACACACACAGATATACACAACAATAGAGGTAGAACGAAAATTCATCACGGTAGACTGAAGGTTTATATTTACAACGTATAGTCTAGTCAAAACAATTTGTTGAATGGGAAAATGTATTTCGACTAGTCAGTATCCCCCTTCATAAAATAATACAGTAGAGTACTCCTTTCCATCATAATAAGAGGTTTGGCAACGCTAGTTACCATGGTTGATATAACAAGATTGAACTGGCAGATGAAAAGCGTATGCCAAATGGGATAATAATAATAAGACAAAAGAAGGATAACGCAAGTGGGTCCCTAACACCTAGAAAAAGAGTCCTCTGTGCCCTCCTTGAGAATGACCTGCCACCCGAAGACGAGGCGTCTTCGCGTAGTAGGCGCTATTAAATCAGATGAAGCTAAAGGATTCTGTCGAAACCAATCGCCTCACACAGAAAGCCTACAGTTTCTCCGTCGAGATCTGTCCCAGGATTGATGGATCCAAGATTTCGGACTTTCTGCAGGTGCAAATAACATGTATGGAGGTTTTGTCATCCTCTATACAGGCTCTACAAGTGGGTTCATTTGCGATTTACATATTGTGAAGGTTATACTTTAATCGACAGTGTCCTGTCAAGAGTCCCACCACCCTTCTCAACTATGCTCTAGTAAGTTTCAGGCGAGCACAGTCGAATGACCTAGCTGCGGTTATACGCAGTTTTGCCTGTCGCATGTCTTGCTCAGTAATCAAAATGGGCTTGTCATAGCAAATCTTTGATTCGGTAAATTACGGAATGACAGGCTCAGATGAAAGGAGGGGCGTTTGAGAACACAACAAGTGCCAACAAGTCAGCTGCTTCATTCTCTTTAACGCCAAACTGACCCGTAACCCAGATCAGCCTGACTGTGTTGTTCAATGCTAGGTGATTCAGCTCCTCGATGAATTCATAGACTATCCTAGATTGGAATCATGACACTTCAAAGGCCCGAAGAGCGGCTTGACTATCTGAGAAGATGCTGATATACGCCTCACTGAAACCTTTCGAGTTGCGAATCTAGGCACCTCTCAGCAGGGTGCCAATGGGATAAGAAGTTCATCATTGTAAAAAAAATTAATAATTAATAAAACCGATCTAATCTTTAATAAAATATTTGTGTTTCATTGATTTGAATCCCGAAGCTAACATTTGCATATCTACTTTTTTTAGAAATCGAGTAGAGCATCCCCTTCATAAGAATAAGAACATAAGAAAATAGACTGACACCGCTGATTACTATGGTTGATATGACAAGATAAGATTGGCTAATAAAAGACGTATGTCAAACTTGATAAAGAGCTCAGCATTTTAATCTAGATTAGTTCATAAACCGTCCAATCTTTAACATAAAGTTCATTTCTGGCCCGTGTTGATTTCAAAAAAAAACACATTACATTCTCTTTTGTGATTTATTGACTGGACTAATAAGAAAATAACTATTCCGTAGGTTAATATATTTTGTTTTAATAATATAAGACATTGAATTTATTTTCCAGATACAGTTTCAAAATTTGTTACAATGGTCGTATAATGATTGTAAGGTATTTCACGAGATATGCGAAAATGAAATTTTGCAAATTTATGAACTTAACACAAAATATTAAAAGATTTTGAGCGAATTTTTTTTTATTTTTTTACTCTGTGTCGTTTAATTTTATGTCCGCAAGGAATAAACTTCGAAAGTAGTAAGTCTGTATAAGAGTTTGATCATAAATTAGTAAACTTAAATCTAATGTTTTAATGATAATTTCAAGCTGTAAGCAGAGGGCAGATCTTTTTTTCCTCATAAGATTTTAACTCATACTGTTTTTGGATTTTCCAGAGACACCGATACGCATCAGTTATTATTATTATATTATCATAGTCAACATTTTTATTTAATATAAAGTGGTAACAGCAGGACTGCATCAAATAGTAGATAGCGTTTAAATATTGAAAATTTCTTAATACACGGCCGAGAAAGCGAACTTTCAGAAAAATTTCGGAAAAAAAGAATATTATAGTAAATATTGCAATAAAACAGAGGCGCTAGATTTTTTTCCGAGGTGATGACACTGCCATATATCTATCGCTGTGTTTTTAATTTATCGCATTAGGCCTAAATCATGAAGGATCCTTAACTCATATTGCCAAATTTTCAATTTTTCTAAACGTGCATTTTGGCAATGTTCACAAAAATATTCCTCTTCTTCTAAAATTTCGACTCGCTGTATCTAAACTAGGACGCTTTCGCAACTATTAGTGTATTCAAAGATTGTCATTACTTGTTATATCCAGTTACTATCGCAAAAAGATTTTTGATTAATTTTTTTTTTGAAAGATCATTTATTTTACATAAATATAAAAAACGTGTGCATATAGGACATTTCTTTAATTTTAAGATCCCGTTTTCATAAATTTTACATGGTAGTGCCCCTGTAAGCGACATCCTGGAAAAGTGTCCGGCGGTAAGCAGAATATATTTTCAGGCGGTAAGTTTGGATTATCTTAAATGAATCCAGAAAGTTTAGTTTTTGAAAATATAGCAACTTGTAAAAAAAAAAATCAAATTTTTGCAAAAATTTCTAACTTCAATTGGTCTAAAATATCGAAATAATTTTCATATTCCTTCGATTAATACGTGGGGAAAATATCTAAGAAGATTATTTTTATATTTATGTAAAAATTCGAAACCGATTAGTCGAGCCGTTTCGAAGAAATTATGCTCACCGTCTTTGAAAACGTAGTATCGAGAAAAACGTGTTAAAAGTATGAAAAGACTTTTGAACATATACAGACATCCTTACATAAATGCACTTATCGATATTGATGAAATCTTGCTGTAATAACTTGAACCACCCTGCATATTCTAAAATGAAAGATGGCTACAAAATGAAAGCTGTGTAATATTGTAACATATACATGGAAACATAAACATATACATTATACCTACATATATCTCAGTCTCATGAATTATTTAAAGTGTAATCTAATTAAACGTAAAACTTAAACATATGCATGTTTGTTAGGATAGTACCAATATACACACCATGATGGCTTGTATAGGTAATGTTTCGTATAACTATAATAATACCTCTACGTCGTGTTATATAACAATTCATATACATATACTACGAATACGGTAAAACTTGAACAAGCATTGCATTGGTTCAAAGAAACAGATTTTTTATCTAATGAATCCATTGTTTTTGAAACTATATTCCTTATCGCACGTTATCGTTCTGATTTATTTGCTAGTTGGGAGGTAAAACCAACAAAAAATGTAACGAAAAAAACGACACCAAAAACCGATCATTTTCATCTAGGTCGCCTAAGAAAATGAAACTTTTTTTAATTGATTACTAAATTAGATGTGTATTTTTTAAACTAATATTACAATTCATTGATACAGTAAAAAGTAAAAGTAGCTAAAATTAAATTCTTTAAGGATGTATGAGCATGAAAACAATGTTTGATTTAAAGGCTCAAAATTTGTTTGTAGGTAGTCTTTTACTCAAAGAATATGTGGTTAAAATTTCAGCTTAGGTATCCGTGCAAATTTTTAAGAAAAAAGTCATTAAAAATCGATATAAAATACATTGGCTCTTATGGAGGAATCTCAAAAAACGACATATTTTGGAAGTTTTTGATAATTTTCATTTGGAATGAATGAAAAAAAATTTAAAAAAAACTTTTTAATAGAAAGTAAACATATTAGCAATGAATTAGAAAAGAAAAAAACTAAGTGTCACCGTCCATATAAGGGATGTAAGAGCAGGGTAGATTAAGGGTTGAAATTATTTTTATCTTATTTTCAACTTTGATGATGAATTTTGTTATAACTTCATGAATGTAGACGAAAAATAAGAATAAAACGAAATATCGAAAGCTAAATAATTAAACAAAATTTTCAATTTTCGATATTTTGAAAATTAAGCCAGATATCGAAAAATTTTATTCTTACTTTTCGTCTTATATCGTCAAGTAATAATATAAATTTATCATCAAAATTGAAAATATCTATTTTTAAATTTGTGTCCCCACTACCATGCTCATACATCCTTAAGGAATAAGCATTTCTATTGACAATTGACTTCTAATATTAATACCGTAAATTTTCAGAAAAATATCTTATAAATAAAAAGGTAAGCGCTACATTTATAATATACGAAGATGCGACTTTTGTTATTTTTGGTTGATGAAAAATGAAAAGAATTTTCCTAGCTTCCGTATATGGCAAGTACAAAATCAGACAATCTAAGTAAAAATATAAAGGTATGAAAAACAACTTTCTTTGTTAAGTTTCTTTTTTTCAGTTATAGGCTTGGAGGTGAAATGAAAGAATTCTACAATTGTTTTCTATTACTTTTTTTACTAATATACAGGATTGACTGTACTATATACTATGTTATGTTTAAAGTTTAAAGCTTTAAGATTAATCTTAAATTCATGATTGGTATAGTAAAACATGGTTCACATAGTAATATAAATGAAAACAAAAGAGGGAAGCTATTTCAAGTACCATACCGTAATTAAAAGCTACAGTTACTATGTGAAGGTATCTCATTTTATTGAGAATCTTTTTTAATACATGAGAAAGGTACATCTGACATGCAAGTCAAGAAAACTGTTTAATATGAAAATAAACAGACTTTAAAGAATGGAAAAATTATTTTTATTTTTTCAATTTCAAAAAGAATTGATAAACATTCAAACCCTTACAAAGCGGATTATATAGAAAAAATTGTTACTTCTCGATATTAGATTTTATAATAATTTTTCTGAGAAGAGTTATATTTGTTTCTGGTGAATTTAGATATAAAAAATTGTTACTTTGCGATATTAGATATTGTATCATCGAAAGAAGTTGATTGCTATATAGAGTCTCAGAATTAGAATGTTAGACGTTGAGAGTTGTGAATCAATCATAATAATTTTTCTTAGATATTTGTTTCTGGTGAATTTAGAAAAACGCGTTATTATAGATGTACGAGTATGACAACAGTTTGATTTAAGGGTTCAAAATTTTTCATACATATGGTTATAATTTTAGCTTAGGTATCCATGCAAACTAAAAAAAAAATTGAAATATAAAAAATATCGATATAAAATTCTGAAAGAAATTGGGTGTACTTTCTGAAAGGAACTATCTGTGTATAATTTGTCATCTGATATAAAAAACTTGAATTCACAAAGACATAATTGTTTCATAAGGCTACGTATGATTTAAGGATATTAAGGCATCTAACAAATATTATCTCTGTTTCAATATTAAATTATCTATAAATGTTTGAATTTAGAATTATTATTTTTATACATAGCAGTTCAAAAGAAATGATCCTATTAAAAAATACTAACCTATAATTGTTTATTTCTTTTTATAAATACAATTAATTTACTTTACTAATTAAGGACGCTTAATAATTGAAGAAATATACAATTGTTTAAAAAACAACTCGTTTTAAATGGATTTACCGCTAGAAACACGGGTCAAACTTCAGTTTTCTTAATTAACAAACTTGCCTTTCCAATTTTCCACAAGTTATGCAAAATGAATTATGAAAATTTCTCTTCATTGAGAATATACAAAGGCGTGTTTCGATAACGATTATTAAAGTCCAAATCAATAATTAGTATTTGTGAATGATAATCTAACTTCAATTATCATAAAAAATATTATTTTTCATTTGATCCCTCTTAAATATTTTGTGAAGTATAAGCTGAAAGAAATAGGTATGAAGCACTCTTGAGAGACACAGTATTTGTGACAAAATTGGCTTTACCCATCAAAAATAAGTTTTCATCAAAACAATTTAAACCAATTCGCTAATCTACAAACACTTATATGGAAATTCGTATCATCATATATAATTCATACGAATTCTATCATTCATTTCATTTCAAGTTTATTGTTTTGAGACACCAAATACCCTACTTGTTAAACATTGCGTTCTTCATTGAAGAATATTTATTTCATTGTGTTTACCAGGGGGGGATAAATTGATAACTCATTTATCAAAATGTGTTTTGTTTTTCAATTTCCACAAGAAAAGATAGTTCATACAAATGTCAATATAAATTCCAAATGCAATACACGCCCTCGTGTGCAGTCGTGTAAAAACAGTAATTTAAAAAGTTGGATTGACGAATTATTGTCAACTTAAAATGGAGATATAAAATATTTCCCAACTTATTTTTTTATTTAAAAAATATTCAGAAATGTTCTTTTTAACATGATGGACAAAATTCTGAGCTAGCACAACGCTCAATTTTGTTGCTTCTGGTTTATCTAGATTATCGTTTCCTTCAAGACTTTTAAAATAACACCAAATACAGAAAAAAAATTCATTGACTTAAAAAATTGTATTTTGAACTATTTTAAAAAGAAGACAAACTTCTTCTTGAGATGAGAAAAAATTTACTTGAGGACATAAAAACTTTTTGCAGAAAGAAGTTTTTTTTTCTTGCTTTTCAAATATAAAATAAGTATTCTTGAGCGAAGAAAACCATATTTTTTATGTATTACGCTGAAGAGGAATCGCCTTATTTATCAAAATCGTGTCAATAGTTTTGTGGTACGATTAAAATACGTCCTTACGTAGACACTCTGTGAAACTCATTGACCTTCCTGTGAGCAGTCGGATAATTATGGTAAAGTTATCTGAAACATTGAGTCTTAACAAAACAAATAAGTTCAATACGAAGATTCACTGTTCCCAAATTTTTATGGGAAATTTAATGACGCGATATCGGTTTGAACGACATTGGTTATAAAGAACGAAATTAAAAAGGTACCGACAGAATCCTTATATAAACCTACTAGCTGTTAAACCCGCTTCGCTGGGTTGTTTTTGCACACTTAAATATCAAAATTGTTAAATGAAAGACTTTTTTTTAATTCTCTCTGTGTGTACGGAACAGTAAGATTTTTTTGGCCGATCCCAATATTATGTCTACACTCTCTGTGTGTACGGAAAAGTAAGGGAAAGATCGAAATTCGATAGAAACCCATGGAACATTCCAGAATATTCGAGAAAGTTCTAGAAAATTCGATAGAAATCCATAGAACATTCCAGAATGTTCGAGAAAATTCTAGAAAATTCGATAGAAATCCATAGAACATTCCAGAATGTTCGAGAAAATTCGACAGAAACCCATGGAACATTCTAGATTGTTCGAGAAAGTTTGATCAAATTCAATAAAAATCCATACAACATTCGAGAATATTCGAGAAAGTTCTAGAAAATTCGATAGAAATCCATAGGACATTCCAGAATGTTCGAGAAAATTCTAGAAAATTCGATAGAAATCCATGGAACATTCCAGAATTTTCGAGAAAAATCGAAAGACATTTGCGCCAGTAGCGCCATCTAGTGAAAATTGTACTATTGACAGTGGGGCCTATTGTACTATTAGAACTATTTTTTTAATCTATTTTCTATGAATTCCTAGATCATTTTTAATTCCACCCCCACCAAACTCCCTTATTCACAATGGGAGCCTAAGGGCTACCCAATGACATAATCCCCTACCGAAGGTCAATGGTTAGTTTTAGGGAAAATCGGGGACATACAAACAAACACTCTCTTTTTATATATATAGATGTGTGATGTATAGACTCTAACAACATCTATTATAACGACATATCTGCTATAGCGACCAATATCCATTGGTCGGGAGCGATATTATGGCTACAACGACCAACGCATGTGCATACATCATACATTTGATGCATGTTACATAGGTAATTTTGAGTTGAACAAAACAACAATATTATGAAAACGGCCATCAGCAGACTATCAGCTATAATGACCCGATTTTTTAGGCTATTCAATGCCTTTTTGACGTTATAATACCTGAATGGAAATACTAACATCAAAAGTTGAAAAAAAAGTTTATTATAAATACCAATTTCTGTGTAAAATAAAATTGGAAAAAAAATATGTCTTACTCTTTCATGCAATTTGTTATCATACATAGGGTATTCAAAAATATTCATTTTATATTGTGTATGTAGTTGTGTAATATTAAGTTGTATAAAACTTTATGATTTTACCAATGAAATGACTTTACTATTGCTTGAAAACATTCAAAAAGAACTTCTAACAAGATGTTGAATTTTATCGAATTGTAAAAAGATTTGTCGAATAGTGTTATATACAAATGTTACTATATACAGAGTGTTTAAAATAACGTCGGTCATTGAGAAATGTTTTTGTATATTTGAAAAAAAGGTAATTATATCTTTACATTAAAAGCCAAAGCGTTAACATATTTAGACAAATATTTTTATAGGTCTAAAGAGAAAGTAAATCTTGAGCCGTAGCCAACATTGAGTATTTGGACTGGTCAATCTACATTTTTCAGCCAAAGTCAAGATACAGCAAATCAATATGTATAAAAAGTGTAAAATTCTGTTTCAAGAACGGGTTTTTTTTTTCAATTGTCTACGCATACGTTTTACTGACTTAGTACTCTAGCATCATCCGGCTGACTGTTAAAATTTTTTTTTTCTTACTAATAATAAAAATATCAACTAGATAAAAAAAAGCAAATAAACTAGATAAAAAATTGAAAAAATAATTATATTATTTCAAAATGTTTCACAACCGATAAAGAAAATTTTAAGCACTGAAATGTTTATAAAAAAACACACATATATGAGCTAATGAAACTTAAAGAAAAACGGCTTTTTGTCGATAAAAGCGATTTTTGTCCAAACTTTTATAAAAGCTCCTTATTTGAACTTTAGCCGTCAACAATAAACGTACATTGAAAGCCTCTTAGGACGAAGCTAAAGTGATTTAGTGAAAGCGGGTCTAAAATTATTAAAAATTAACTGAAAATATGGTTGTCAGAATTGGCTTCTTTATATCCTTTTGAAGACGTTCCCAAAAAAACACGTTTTATTAGGATCTTTTTTAAATCGTGTTTATGAATTCTTATTCCCTTTCAAGCAGGTAAAATTTTTAATATCTCTTAAGGTTGCATTTATAGATTTGAGCTGTTAAAACTTGCGTTTTTAACATAAAGTCTTATTGAAGTGTTTTTAAACGTAAGCTTTATGATGTAATAGGGCTAATTTTTCTTAAGACTAAATTGTAAAATGAATATTCACTAATTAAAGCATATAAAATATTTTTCTATAAAGAAAATTATAATAAAAGGCACTCGTTTTTCCATAAAATACATTTATAGTGATGAAATGAATGGTATTTATGTTAAGAAAATAACTTTTTCTTCTATAAATGATTTTCTCTAAATATTTAGGCATTAATATTAGAAAAAGTATGATATATATCGAAAATTCTACTCTAAATTTTCGTCTAATTTTACCAAATTCTAATAGAATTCACCCTCAAAATTTCAAATGTAAGTCCCAAATATTTTCATACACTCTTTTTATACCATGTATATATGAAATATACATAGTATATTAAGTTTAGTCCCAAGTTTGTTATACCATGTATATATGAAATATACATAGTATATTAAGTTTAGTCCCAAGTTTGTAACGCTTAGAAATAATGATGCTGGGAAAAAAATTTTGTCATAGGTGTTCATACAATCACCTAATTAGTCCATTGCCGGTTGTCCGTCCGTCCGTCTGTGGACACGATAACTCCAAAACGAAAAAAGATATCGAGCTGAAATTTTTACTGCGTACTCAGGACGTAAAAAGTGAGGTCAAGTTCGTAAATGAGTATGATAGGTCAATTGGGTCTTGGGTCCGTAGGACCTATCTTGTAAACCGTTAGAGATAGAACAAAAGTTTAAATGTAAAAATGTTCCTTATCAAAAATTAAACAACTTTTGTTTGAAACATTTTTTCGTAAACATCACTGTTTACCCGTGAGGGCGCCAATTAGGTGAAAATTTTATAATATGTACTACACTTGATTATCAGTTATGTATGTGTCACATGTTAGTATGTGTAATGTGATAAAGAAATCAACACTGACTATGCATGGTATTTCAACAATTAACTCAGTCAATTGTTTGTTTTCACTTGTTTTTTTTGGAAACGTTCTTCAAATGAACTAAAATGTGGATCATCTATACATTTTTAAGTTTTGTGTTTAGAGAAAATCTAAAAAGACTATTTGCAGACTGAAAACTGTATAACCATCTACTTGTTATTTTTTATTAGTTCAAGTATTATATAGATGGTTTTCTAGCAGAGTACAGTTATCGGCTTATCGCAGATTTGTATATTTTAGCATCGAATAGAAAAACATTTTAAGAAACTTTTCTTTTATATTTTCATTTTTACATGAAATATCCGGTATACTGCCACAGATTTTAACACCTACACTCTATTTATCACATTCATTCCAAACTAAAAATGTATAGGAGACGGTTGGTCGAGTGTCAGGTGTGTGTGCATACACACATTGACGTTAAAGAAATAATACATAAACGAGAAAAGGAACACATCACAGCACAAGTTTTTTTTTTTTTTTCTTCACTTTTGTGAGTAACTTGTTATCGGGTTTTTTTTACGACGATCATGAATGAGAATATATGTGTGGTTATGGTTGATAAAACATAAGTGTACTATGCTATGCTCATGCTTCTGTTTTTTTACTCCTATGTACATGCTATAGCGTAGTTGGACATATACAGCTTGAAATGGGAAAGCTTTTACCTTCTTTCTCTCTTTCGGACAGCCATATTTAGTCTGCAAAGACAGGAAAACAAAATTATTTGCTACCATATAAGTAATATCTTTCTGAACAACCCTGTATAATTACCTCTATATACTGGTTGTAGCTATAAGTATATTGAATAAACGATTTTACGTGTTCGCAAAATACGAAAATTTTGTGCCTGCAGTTATATTTCGAAGTTTTCTACTGATTTTAGATATAGTGGATGATACGGAGATATATGTTTTGTATCTTGTTCTATGATTTGACAACAAACGTATGGCATTTATTTATTATTAGCTGTGAAGTACCCGCTTTGCTTGGCAACTTCAATTTTAAATACAAAGATTATTGTATTATAACCTTCACTTCATGCCGTCACTTATCCTCCTTTTGTTCACAATTTCGGTTAACCTCTAAAATTATAAGTGTTTTTCTGCTATATTATGCATGTATTTATATATAAAAACCTTCCTCTTGAACCTATCTATTAGAAAAAATCGCATCAAAATCCGTTGCGTAGTTCTAAGAAAATCTAAGAAAAGTTGTCATTAGGGACATGCTGACAGAAGTGACTTTGTTTTATACTATGTATTTAAACGCAATATCTACTTTCTGATTTATGGTGGATACCCTTTACGATTTTAACTGTGCGTTTATATTTTTCATACCTTACCTACACATGTACCTTCGATAGTGGCAACGTTCTTCTTTGTTTAATTAATAATTTTAAACGTTCATATCTTGCATACTAGTTAATATTTTTAAAAACCAACTTCACTTTCATATAAGTGAGAATTCTTCATCTGAAGTTAATAGAAAAAAAAATAGTCCGATGTATACAGTCTCACTTAAATACATACATTCCAATGCTGTTTTTGCAATACTTAGTTTTATTTGTAATGCATTTTTCCATACAATCCTAGTGATCGCAACACCATTAGATAATACTTATTAGGTAATATCAATCAAAAGTAACAAGTAACGTAAAAATACGATTGGAACGGGTACCGATTATTTTAGTAACGATATTATTCGGGTAATCAATTTCTCGTTACTTTTACAATACTAATGGATATTTTTAGCCCACCGTTTATATCGAGGGTATAAAAATATAAATTCCTAAAAGGTTAAAATCTCTGAATAGATTCAGTGAAAATTTAGAAGACCCTTGGGAGAGATTATGAGCACGTTTTTTATTATTATGAGTATATAGAGGTAATATGAGTTTTTTTGCGTGAATATATAGAAAATAATACTGAATTGAATTGAAGTTTATGTTTCGTAAACTCAATTACAGTTTTCGCATGATCACAAATTTATGTTTAACTTGTAAAACATGAACGTGATACAATTAAACTTACTTAAATGACTTCACTAATGTCAGTTTTATAGTACTTTAATTTATTTGTTAGTATTAAAACCAGCAATGTTTTTGGAGGAGTTTATATACTCGCTGATATGCTTACAACTATACATACATAATATAGCACAGACAACAGAGATTTTAAGCTCAAAATTACGGGAAGAAGATGAATATGTTTATATGAAGTCTCTAAGATAACATCGCGACCCTGTATCATAGAGTACCATTTGAAAAATCGATAGTTAATAAAAAAAATCAATTTTTCTCAAATAAATAATAAATTTTGCTTAAACTAAGAATAAGTTGAAGCTGACGTAATTCCCAATATTTTCGGATTTTATTTGACTATATAGTATCAAAATTGGTTGAGCGAAATCTCAAATTTAAACAGTTTTTCGTGAATAACTAAAAATATCGTACATTCAATTAAAAAATGCATACCTGATAAAATAACAAATAGATAATATTGCTTTTCGTTTCTTTAAATATAATACTTTCCTAGCTATGGTTCATTGAATGAAACATTTTGCCCCTCCCCTTAATCATTATACTTCTGACGTCCACTTCAGCTTATTTTGATTATCTTCTTACGAATCATAAATTAGATTCATTTAATTAAAGGAAACTTTTGAGTTGAAAGTGAATAATAAACTCTATGATCTGTACTAACATCTGCCTAGAACAATAATATTCTAACATTGTGTTAGTACTAAATACTCATTTAAAACATAAGTATATTTAAATTTTAGTTTCATTATTTTGATAAAATAATTATTTGATTATTATTTCAAGCTTTAAGTGTAACAATATTCACTTATGATATGAAGAAAGTTTGTTATTCCGAATTGTGTATATGCTTTAATGTGATGTAGATTAACTACTAGGGATCGGCGCATGAAATTCCTATAATAGTTAATGAACCAAAAGATGATGACAGATTCCTTTCCACGATTATTTATTGCTTACGTCTTCGAGAATACTGAAAATTAATACAAGCTGCGTCAATAAAATTATTTAGACCGCATTTTGGTATATAGGTAATTAGAACGAAAATTTCTATATCATGATGGTTGCTCGTCAAATTTTTTTGTCCATCTTACTAAGTTACTTTTATAATATCATTGAATGAAAACTATTACACCCATATCATAATGCTTTTTGAATTTCAATATAGGTTTTCATGAAATTCATCGCTATCACAAAATAGTGTTTCTTGATTTTCTCATTTTATAATTATCCACGACAATAGCCAATTTATGGGGTGGTGAAATATTGTATTCAGATTGCTGAGACTAAAACCATATTTCGAGTTAGCGTGGTCCAAGCTAAATTTTTGTTTAGAAGTTTAAAGCCTCCTGTGAAGGTCAATGGCGGTGTTTGAGTGAATAGTTGAGTATGGAGACCTAGAAGGAATTTTCCAACGAAAAGGTTGAGTTTCGAAACGTCTAGATAATACATGATTGTATCAGATCTGTTACGCTAAATATCTTTCTTGAAAGTTTACAGAAAAACTAAATTTATAGTGACAAACAAACAAAAAATTAGCAGTTTAATATAGGTATGAATTTTTGGTGGTCGATATAATAAGGTATTCACTTATATTATTTACAATCTTAATTTTCTATTTAACAAAAACTTACTAGCCATTAAATAATCTTGTACAAATAATTTACTGTCAATTTGCAAATAGATGTAAGCTTTGAATATAACTTATGAATATGTATAAATGCTCCTTTAAAATAATAGTCACAAATTTTCCTTTTAAAATTACTCCTTATAAAAGGTCAACCAGCTGCTCTTAATTTATTAAAAGTATAAAAATGTTTCTGCACAACACAAAATTTTTTATATAAAGTTTGAAAGAACTCAAAGCATAGTTTAACAAATTAGAAAATTATTTGGTAAGAAAAAGAACAAGAAATTAACTAACTGTACATTATATATGGTACAAAAAAAAAGACACACAAAAACAAAAAGCAATTAATGTTGACAAGTGACGCTTTATTTTTCATATAGAAGACTACATCATTCGTATAAATATGTAGTAATCAACTTGGTGAAATACGACGCATTGCAGAGGTAATTTTCACAATAAATATAAAATATAATAATACATAAGAAATTTTTTTTTGGCAATTTAGGATACCGTAAAATTGTCAACAATAGTAGGTGACATAAAAAAACTAAATATATGTACACATCACAGCCTAAGCTTTTCATTGACCAAAACTTATTTTAATTATAAAATATGTAAGTATTGTTGGGTTAAGTAATATTGTAAAACATCCTGAGTCGGACTTTAACCCTACCTGTTAGAAATATCACCACTAAACACGAAGAGTTACTAAAACCATCTCTAGCAAGTTACAGACATTCATTAACTGTCTTAGAAAAATACTAATGGCCAAATACGATATCCAATGTTAACCTGTGGAAGAAAACAAATCAAACACTCATAGCAGACGTTATCAAGCATAGGAAGTTTGGCTGGATCGGCCATACGCTAAGAAAACCTCCTGAAGATATTAGCTCTCAGGCACTCGATTGAAATCCACAAGGCAGGAGAAACCGGGAAGACCTCGCATCACCTGGACTGAAGTGGACGTTGAAGATCCTTTGTTGCGGCCATGTGTCCCCCTAGGGATCAATGCCATCTTTTTTTTAAGTTTTTTCTTCAAAATATACAATATAAAATAACACACAAAAAAGCTGCAATTACATATTGCCCTTTTACACCAAGTCAGGTTGGCCAAATTTTTATCGAGCCAGGTCTTCATGTACTTGTGTAACAATTTACTAAGAAAGTAACAAAATATTTTAGATTTCGATCCATTTTTATTCTATAAAATTCAATCCAACATCTGGATCATGTACACTATCTTTATTGATGATAACACTATCTTCATTCTAAAAACAAAACGATGCAAAAATCGAAAAGCCTATTTTGCACCTGAAATTTTTAGTATGGTTAGCATATTCCACTTCGATACTACTTCGATGTACTACTTACAGAATAAGATGATACTAAATTTCCGACAATTGTCTGGTCTGGCTCTTTGTGTATTTCATAGAAGATCGTCAAGGGATTTTGGTTGACCGTGCTAGACGACCACGCCATATCCCAATGGAATAAACCATAATGATAGAGCCTTTAATATACATGTATCATTCATACATAATCAACAAATATTTTTTATCATAAAAATATTTTTTGATTAAGAACAATATCATATCATAATAATATAAAAGTTAATAAACTCTCTTCTCTAATATCTAGTGCACATCATAAAATATAAAATATATACGTAACAACATTTATTAAGAGATACACTTTTGTTTAGTTTCTTATTTAGCTACACAGAGCATCATTATCATTTTATTAAACAATTTACTTTGATAAATTATTCGAATACTTTTCTTTATAGTAAATATAAACGTAAATATCAAACGAAAAAACAGCGAAGAAAAAAAAACATACAGCAAATAAAAACGACTCAATATAAATGAATTTAATACAGATGGACACAAAATTACGTTTCGTAGGAGGTCGTACAATTCCTTTCAAATGAGAATAAATTAAAAACAATGTTACACTACATATATGGAGGAGGTATAGTAATTAGAATCAAATTTTATAATTGTGTGTTTTAAGAGCCATTCAGCGCAATATTTTTTTTTTTAGAATTTATATATTGAATTGTCGATAAAACGGATGAATCATGGTACAACATCGTATGTATCAGGGCTTATACCATAATTTACCTAGAATAATCCCAATCGATTGTACTTGAAGGCGCTCTCTTCAATGTGATTAGAACATTGATAACCCTACACGTTTCTCTTCCACCACAGGCATCCACCACTCTGAGCGTTCAGAAACAACTTCAAATGGTGTTTTTCATAGGGTGAATGATAATTCTTTTTCCTACCTATATTTCGCTTACCTATATACTTGAAAACCTATAAAACACAAGATAACAATTGTAATATTTAGTGCATACATACTAGCATAGTACATTATGTTATTTGATTCAAGGTACATTACTTTGCTTATTTGAAACTCTAGTTCCTCAAAATTTACCGTGTAGTTTGAAAACTGAATTGAAATATGGTATAAAAACTTACTCACCAATAACGAATTACCTATTTACATTGCGTATAATTTTTAAAACAATTTGCAATTGTCAGCTTATAAATAGAGCATCAGAAGAATCGAAATATTTTATTAATTCGCAAGCAAAATTACATTGGCAATCAATCTTCAGCCTACCTACTTTCTTATTGAATATCCTCTTTACAATAAAGTTATCGAGAAACGTCAAAAGAAGGCAATGACTAGTGGTACTAGGTAAAATTCGTAATAATAATACTTTCCTGTGAGGAAATCTTTCAATTTTCGTTGTGTGTCCGACTATTTGACCTACTATACTTTTTCAATATTTACACCATTTTTTCGAAGTAAGAACGCCTTCTATTGAAAGGTTTTGCTAAAAGTTTCAGAATTTTACTTGCCTCTAAAACTTCTCCCTCGAGAAGTATAAACCCAAAAGAGTTTTTTTTTTTGGTTTTTAGTTGACTTGCTTACATTAAACTTCATATGTACCGAATAAAATTTGCTAGGATTGACTTTTTCACAGGAAAAATTTATTTGAAGCTAATATTTATCGAAGTTTTATTGCAAAAGTTAAGCATTTCTTTATCAAAGTTTTTAAATCAAGTGATTTCCCTATTTAGAGAAATTATTTCCTAAGGCATGCATCATAATTTTGCAACACTTAGTCAACGTAATAATTCTGGCTGATTCGAATAAAAGGATTTCTCATTTCATAATTCACTTGTTTTGAAAGATAATATCCAGATCAGTAAAACGTTGATCTTTTTGAATTTAACTTATGACCTGTGATGACCTTTTTAAATTGATATCTACATGTAAAGAATTACCTACCTGCAAATAGAGAGACCCATAGGCGATAAATATGAACATGAATTTATAATTTATAGCAATAGTGTGGTTGTTGGTGAACACAGAGAAATAATTATAATATTTAAAATTTTTGTTTTCTTTCGACAATTAAAAAATTCTATTCTATTGAGGTTCGCATTTTTGATTAAACAAATTTCTGTTTTGTTTTGTGTATTGTTATTCTCTTATTACTAAGATTTAGCACAAAAATACATATTATGACCCCCCCCCCCCCAATTCGTCCAAGCCTTTCCGATCGATCGTTAACGATCGATCATTAATAAACAACTCCTAAGAATTGATATATCTTCCTGAAAAAATTTACCCCAAGAATCGCAAATATCAAGGTATATCAAATTTAGTACCAAGCTTATAACGTCTAGAAATATTGATGATAAACAAAATTTTGAAGCAGATGTTCATAAAATCGCTTTATTAGTCCATTTCCGTTTGTCCATTTGCGCGTCTTTCCATGAGCACGATAACTCAAACACTAAAAGAGATATACTTGTTGCTAATAAGTCAAAAAAATGTACGGTATTTTTATACGTAAGGGGCTTAGGTGATTAATGTGGGACGTGTTTAAGACTTTGTAAGCGTTTGTTACTGTGTATAACGTATTCCTATAATTTTTCTAAATATTTTCAAAATACAAAAAGCTTGCAAATTTTCAGATAACGAAAAACTCTATAAAAATGATTATTTTCCGTATATATTTATGACTGCGATAGCGTTTATTTTCTATATAAAATAAAAATTCTAAAAGCGTGTAAAAGCAATAAAATAAAATAAATGACAATTCTTTGTAATATTGTAGGTGTCTCTACTTGTTAGAGAAAAAATAACTGTTAGTAGTTAATATAATAGTAATATATATTTTAGATATGAACTAGAGGTATATTATCTTTTATTGTAGTAAAAGTCTATACAAATGAAAATCAATGCTAAAAAAAGAGAATATTTTTCATTAGTGCAAAATTTTTTACCTTTATTTGGATATATAGAAAAAGGTATCTTTACAAACAAAAAAAAAATACTCTAAACAGAAACAGTTCAATATTAATGCAGGTTTTTGATATTTTACCAGGAAATTTTTTTAGAATTATAGAAACCGCTAAAAATTAACACACAAAATAATTTAATTATTTTTTAATTATGTTTCATTCCAATTTTGATAGCGGTAAAGTGTTAAAGAGGCTGGAGATTATTGAACATCGAACCAAGGTTGGAGACTTAAACTGGTCCAATCTCGAATCGTTTCAGAAAGATAATGTTCCCGTCTTCACACAAGTAATAAAAATTCATTTCACATGTGTGGTTCGTGTGTTTATAGTTTCTAAGATTTATGCATATTAGCTATATATATTTAATATACATATATATTTTATACACATATATGCCTGCTATGGTTTAGGCAAAGGCTGGGAAACTATTTCCCATATTATCAAATTTATCAAACTATATCAGTTTGAAAAAGCAAAAAAAAAATAGAACCTGAAATGTCTAAGGTTTATAAAACGTTCTTATACGATTTCACTTAAAATTTATTGTGATTCGCGCTTATATATGTATGTGCCGAACATAGTCGTAGTTAATACTCTAGGTCAGATATATCCAACCTGGTAATTTTCTGATCTGCAAATTTGATAAATAGATATCCTGATTTATTTTTTCAATAACAGCAACTGCTAACGAAATATTCGCGAAAAAAAGTATTTAGTGAAGTATGACCTCGGGTAACTTTTGTAGAGGCATTCAGGACCACAAATAGAAGGTTCATGCAAAAGTCCAGCTTTCCCGAAATTATTCCGAAGTTCGGTCTTGATTTATTCTTTCTTCTTTGTGAATTCAGATTTTACTGATTCAGTGAATTTTTAAAAACATCGTTTTATCTCAAAACTTTAATCTCGGATTTAAAAAAAAAAAAAAAAAAAATATCAAGCAAAGCTCGGTCATCCAGGTACTGTTACTGATGGCTTGTAAAATAATATGCATTTACTCAGTTCTCATATTACTATTTGTTCACCATCACTGTTCAAGGTTACTTGAATACGACCGATACGATACGATAATTTTTTATTTACGTGAAAAAATCAATGCATTTGCAATTTGCAAATATAAACGGGGTAATCATTATCACTAAAAAAAATATACTAAAATTTTGAAACTTATATTTTGAACAGAATTAGATGTACCTACTTTTAGCTCTACAATAAAGTTGTAATATTAAAATTTATGAGACAGACTTGTGTTGTTATGTGAAATTATTACTATTATTACTTTAAGAGAAAATTTGAATGCTTTTATTATTATAAAATATTATGTTTCTGATAACTATTTCTAGTATTTAAATATCATATTGTTCAATAAATTCAACATATAAATGTCATAAAGCTTTTAAGAATATTGATAGTAGTACTAGTAGTAGATAGTAATAAATTATATCTGATAGTTTCTGCAAAGAAGAGAATTTTACAAAACTTTGATTTTTTAAATTTAGCATATCTTTCTTAACTTTTTATTAGTATCTGAATTAATTTCGTTATCAATATTCAGTAGATTTAGAAAAATTGAATACTTATTATGATAACGGTAGAAAATTCTGTGAAATTAAATTGGTGACTTTTCGTCACCTAAATAGATTTAGAAAAAATGAAAACATAGTATGTTGTCTTATTAGGATTCTGTTCTATTAAAATGGTGTTAAATTATTTTCGTATATTTCCTTGTTTATCCTTTTTTTATCTCGTTTTTCTAACGCCTTGTACAAACCGCTTTAAAAAAAACTAGGAAGATTTATTACGCCTAAATGAAAATTATTTAAAAAAGGCACTCGTATATTCAAAATGCACAAATATAGTTTTGACAGGGCTTTTAATGCATCAAGATATTATAAGTAGAAAATCAAGTTATCTTCTGAATAATTCTTAATCGAGGTAAGAGAAAAAGCAATACGCGAGTTTGGCTACATTAAAAAATGTACTGTGTCGAAAAAATTCAGGAACTCTATAATCAATCATGGATGCACGTTTTACATTTCCATAATTTTTTTGTGTATTTATAACTATACTAGAGTGATACCCACCCGCTTCGCTGGGTTTAAAAGTAAAAATTGATAAAGATTGCTCTCGCTTATCCCCTTTCGATAACACTCGAAATAATGGTAAGGATTGTTTTACACAGGTAAAATATATGTATGGTTTTCTTATTAATCATTCATTGAGTATATCAGATGGCCGTGAAATATTTTATAATGACTATTTTACAGAAATCTGTAATTTATGGTAATGTCAAATTAAATTAATTTTTAAATTTATTTTTATTTTTTATTGATAGGTATAATTATATCACATGTGTTATTCTGATGTATTAGCTATATTGCTGTACAGTTTCATTAAAAACCATTCGCTAGTTTTAGCGTGAAAGCGTAACAAACAAACAAAAAAACAAACAAACATGTTTACTTTCGCCTTTATAATATATAGAGATAGAGATATTCAACTGAAATAAGACCAAATAGAAAGAAAAAGAACACATGCCTTTTACATAGGAAATATTACTATTTTGTGGAAGATTCCAAAGCGGAAATAATACCCATAATAACATTGAAATACATAAATTAAAAGCTAAAATTATGTTAAATCTTATAATTTTAGTAGATATATATAGGCATTTATAATCATAAATAAATAATTGTTTATTTTTTATTTTTTTGTAAGAAAGTCTTTAAAAGGAAACATTACGTCAATTAAAAGCTCATTAATCATTCCTAAATAATAAAAATATTATGCTTTATATACATTATTAAAAAAGAAAAGTTTTTATGGTAAAAAAAAAAATATATAATAATAATAAACAGACACGAGCATTTTCCTATTTCAATATAATAATATTAAAAACACAAAGACTATGTTACACATGGAAAATATTTTGTTTGTTTATTTTGAATAGCTGCCAAAAAAAAAAAGAAAATACAAAAAGGGACTTTTGTCGATCGATACATGAAAATATATTTTTTTATTTGGCTATTGGACCGAGAGTTCATAACAAAGCGAAATATTTATAATTTTTTGTTTGTTTACTTTTTTGAGAATTGAATATTGATACAGATAAATTCGGAAATAAAAAATTTTTAGCAGTGATAACAGTATCGAATGCGTGAAAAATAATAGTTTTCTTTTCCAAGTTATTGTCAATACGACACATGAAGTTTGAAACCATGAAGTTTGAAACCACCAAAAAGCAACAAATTTAGTTGATTTTACGCCTCTTATATATTGAATTACTGGCCCATGGGAGGCTCTAGCCAACTGAGCTGATGGGCCAGCTCACAAACGCATGGGAAAGTATAACTTACGGTATTCAAACTCTGTCCTTGAACCGGGCTGACTACAGGAAATTAGATGTCTGCCAACGGAACATGGAGCGACAAATACTTAAAATTTAAAAAAATTGACAGAATCATTTGTGAAAATATATGCATCAAATCCGAGACCAAAGATGTCACCGTTAAAGTTAAACAGCTCAAGTGGAGTTGGGCAGGCTATGTTGCGAGAATTAAGGATGAAAGATGAACATAGTAGTACGGTGTGGTCCCCTTATAATCATAAGTGTTGGTGGTCCATGGTTGCGAAAGGCTCAAGAAAGAAATAAGTGAGAGTTGTTGAAGGATGCCTTTGCCCAATAGGGTTGTAGGACTATTATTATTATTACTATTATATGTCTCTGATGAAAATTTTAATAGCCGTATCAGGTACAAAGGGTCGCTATTGCCTCATTCGTAGTAAAATCAGATACCCATTTAAATCAATGATCAAAAGCAGGCGTATATTTTGATGAAGAATTTTCCGGCGTATATTTGAATAAAGAGTATTTTATAGGCCCGGTTTTGTTCTCCAGTTCAAAATTGAATAAAATATAGCATGGCCAACTTAGCGTTATATTATGGACATGATAAAAACTTTTTTCTTCATGTTTATCTGTAAAACACAGTTCAAGCCAATATCGGTAAAAGGTTTGAAGAAAAACTTTGAAACAATGTACAATCAGAACCAACAAGTATAAAACAATGGCGGCTGCTTACATCAGCTTGTAATACCAACCGGTTTGACCCGCATTTTTCTTTATTATTAAATTTAACAACCAGAGAAATTTCGCTTTATTATGAGCTCACGATCTAATAGGTAGGTATTTAACATATTATCTCTCTCGTTGTTTTTTTTCTTGTGGTGTTTCCATTCATTTTTTTCTTTGCTGTGGAAAGACTTATGGCGCCTTTAAGTGTTTATTGGTGTTTTATTTGTTTAATATAAAAATTTATCATCGTATAATAAACGTATGGTGAATTTTATTAATTAATGTTCATAAATTTTTATCATAAATCTGTTGACATTTGGTGTTTAAATGGTAAAACTTATTAAACTAAATTGCTATCCATTATTTATTTTTGTAAATACAAAAATTTATTTGTCCATATGTATCATTGAACTTTATCAAACTCATACTAGGCATGTTAGAGTGAAGACCTCTAAGGTCATGTTTTACCATAGAAAGGTAGCAAATCATGTTGAAACCATCAGTTATTCCAGTATTCCAAAGAACAAAAAAGAAACACCAAATACTTTTTCATGTAATTTAACTCCTAGTTAGTTGGTTAAATATCAATTATAAAATAATACGTAGGTAATATTGTAAGTCTAGTAAACATAAAATTTAACTATTTTAATTTGTGAATTAAATTAAACGATTAAAAAAGCATTTAATAATGAATACCCAACATACATACCTACTTGAAATAAATTAAATTTTTATCCACAAATAAGTGCTACTGTACGTATACACAAATGAAAACCATAATAATACTTAACATTAGAATAATTTTATTTTTGTGTATGTATATACAACATAACATGCTAAAAGAGAAAATAAATATAATAAATGTTTGAAACTAAACTTAAAACAATTCCCATGTATACATTTAGGTACACAATTATTGTTTAAAATAGTGTACATGTTAACGATGTAGTTATATAACATACTAGCAGGATATGTATTATATGTATACTTGCATAGGCACATACATACAAAATCTACCAAAAATTTAAACTAAATAATTGGAACCTCTATTCTAACCTAACAATAATACAGAGACTTTTGTATAAAAAAATGAAAATTGGAAAGCCTTTTTCCTCTTAAACTGTAGTCATCGACCTTCTTTATGGAAGTTAGCCGACTCACGATTCCTTAAAAAACGAGACAATGATCATTTTCTATTTTATAAGTAAATGATATCACACAAGAGAAAAGTAACTCCTCCGATACAAAATCAGGTCTGATCGATTTGTTTGTGGCATTGTAGCTCCTAAACAAATACGCTGATTCAGATTTTTTTGTTTATTTAAAAGCTAATTTGATCGAAAGTGTCCTTAGTTATGTTTCAAGAAAATCTACTCAACCGTTTGTGATCATCACTGAACCCTAAAGTCGAACTTGAAACATAGAAACACTCTCGATCAAATTGCCATTCAAACAAAAACAAAGATCATAAGATGTTTTTCATTTCAGGTGGTACGATGCCACAGACAGACACACAAGTATACAGGCACTTATACCGTAACCCCTCTCTAGTTGGGAACAAAATAAGGGCATTGCAAGTACAAGTTCAAGCACTAGCAAGAGTAAGCTAAAGGTTATAGGTTCCTATACAAAAATGAAAAACTTCAAAGTAAGTAATGATTGCAATGCCAAAACACTTTAAAAGGAAAGATTTTCAGTTTTTCGTGATTTTCTCAGTAAAAATCAATTTTAATGAAAATTTGAGTACAATCCTTATTTAAATTCAATTTTAATTTTTTATTATTAATATTGATTCATGTTGTATTATGATTGATTCATTTTTGATTGATTCTCATTCACAAAGCCAAGTCATTAATTAATTATTAAATAAACGTAAATTATAAAATATATAAAATAAACGAACCCTCAGTTATTGTAAGGGCTCGAAAATCAATTTTTGTCTTTAAAAAAAATATGAAAAATCATTAATCGAAAAAAAAAATAAAAATAAAAATCATGAAAATTCTTTATTATGGTGACTTATTTTAATCATCCGCGAAACGTTACATTAAAAACATATTTTAATTTTTTTTCTTTTCATATTATGGGAAGTTGATGCCATGGATAAAGGTCACACTCACATGAACTGCTTGTTTAAAATGCAATTTCACTTGATTTACACACTAATTGCATAAAATAAAATTGAATAAAGAGGTATTGTTTAAAATAAAACAATATGAGTAATAATAATGATGAAAAGCAAGTTTAAAATATTTTGTTGTAATACAGTACAGTACATATATATGTTTTTAAGTGTACATTTTGTTAAAATTATGATATAATTCATGTATGAAATATGGATATCTAGTATAAGTTATATTTGGTTGGGTTATTTGGTTGGTTACACGTCAAGGAAGACAGTTATTATTACAGGATAAGTTCATGTTACATTGAATTTAAACAAATGTTTCCTTCACATCCACATAAATGTTATATTATTGTTGTTCTATATACTGCTTATATGGGAGACTCTTGCACCTTGAGGTTAATATATCTTGGATAGCTCGTTATCATTAACAGATACGACCCTTCACTTCTCCCGAGCTTCCCATAATCATAGGAAGTTATGTTTACTAAACAGGGAATTGCCGAAAATATTCACTACAACATATGTACTACAATAGCCCAACATATCCATTAATTAAATTAATTTTTGATATTAATACCAAGATACTCGAAATAAAATTGTATATTAAGAAATTCGATTCAAAAAATACAATTCAAAAACATCAAACAGACTAACTTATTCATATGAATAAATTTTGCTACTGAAGATGATTGCGTTGCAATCGAAATATCGATATTTTGCAACATGTTAGTCTGTTGTAAATTTTTTAATTATAGTTTTTAAATAGAATTTCTTAATATACAATTTTATTTCAAATGTTGTGGTATTTATTTCAATAACTGTGTCTCAACTCGAAGTTAACAAAAATTTATGCTTTAATTCAATTAATTTTTGTTGTAACGGCGAGAACCGACTATCGGTTACCCATACCGCGTACAGAATTGGTTACGCTTTAGCCAACTGTGCCATTAGAGTTGATATATATAACATTAAGTTAATTAATTCAAAACTAAGTTAATAAGTTACATTCATTACTATCAGTCACAAACATTACTTTCAAACTTATGTATCCTGGATCAAAAAATCTGTACCAGTGATTGAGGCAGTTACTGGACAAGTGCTTTCAATGTTTCACTCATTCGGGGTGGACTATTTTAATCTATAATGACTAATAGTTTGTTTTGTAGTTAACCAATCAAAAAATATCTGAAACAAAAAGTGTAGAATTTAATGGGAGACATCATGTTCTGTTATTTTTTAATTTGTTAACTAAAAAACGAGCTATTAACCATTGTAGATTCAAATAATTCACCCTGCATACCTCCTACACATGCATATGTAGCCTTTCCGCTATAGTAAAAAAGTTACACATTTTATAATGCTGGAATGAGTTTTTGTACATCAAGTCAACCTTTTGGTACACCCCTACGTCACTTTTAACACTGCGTTCGTAGAGGTGAGAAAGGAGTGCCAAATTAAATTTTTATGAAAACTGCATGAAAAGTTGCAAACTATTAATGTTATGACCTTTTCTTTATGATTCATAAAGGAAAATTGGTTAGGAAATCCGTCTCCTCGATCCGAGAACATTTTGTCGGTACTTCTAGAAAGTTATCTTTATTTGTCTACTTGATGTGTGCAAAGCTCTTTGCAACAAAATGACAAACAAAGTTTGGTTTAATATTGGCTCTCATCAAGGATACTAGTGATTACAGGTGCATTCGGTGTGCGTTATCGATGCTTAATTTACTTTGTTTATAACAAATGGCTTGATTTGCATTGTTTATAAAATATGGCTTAAAAATACAAATAGAAAAAACTGGCAGTCATAGGGGCCGTCGATAGAAGTGAAAACTTAGAACTTTAGGTATAAATTTCTGAAATTTCATAACATTTAAATTAAAATTATCAACATCAATCTGGTTTTCACATTTAGTGACACTCCGAGCAACAATTATATGCATGTTTATATGGTTTTTTATAATTTAAACAAGATTATGAAAAATATAAAAACAATTCCATTGAAATAACAATTAATATACAATCATATGATTTGTGTAAAATTTCAATGTACTTGTTATATACTCAGCATTAATGGTACACAATACGTCAGCTGTATAGCTACAGATATACTGTTATAAGAAAGTCGGCGCATGTACAGCTTGTCGATAACGCGAACCTATAACATTTCCCTCTACTTAAAAGTGCCCAACGTCGCTAAAGAAGTTTTCACTTCAAAATTGGAACCCAAGGTACTGCAGTCTTCTATATTATTGTTATTATATTATATACTGCTTATATAATACACATATATAGATGAAAATACAAAGACCTTAATATTATACAATAATAATAATAATAACATCGTAAATTATATACGAAATAAATAATAAACAAAATGTCTTACATTTATTTTGTGGTTAATATTATTATTTTTAAATTGTTTTTGTAAATATGGCTTTTAAAATGTTCGTAGTATAAATGTAGTAGAAACTAATTTGTATTTGGGGAGTAATATGACGATAATATATTTGTTAAAATATATATAATGGAAAATGGAAATAAATAATTTTGGAAATTGTAGACGGTGGTACAGCGAATGGAATTAATGTTTCTTGTGCCAATCCGTTAAACAATAACGTCTAAAGTTTCTTTGAAATGACGTATTTTTTATACCTATATTATCAAAAAAACTTAAATATAACTTATTTTGCCATGTCGAAAAAAATTACGTTAAGATTGTTCAAATTTCAAATAGTAAAGCTTAATGGACTTTGTAAAAATGTTCTTTTTTTCTAGTGAAAACTTCGACTTCCCGCAGAGCACTATTTATGATTTATATAAATCAAGTATTTTTCGAATATTCACAGAATATCTTATATATTTTAGATTAAATTCTAATTCCTTTATCAAAGTTCATTATTTATCCCTCATTTTTAAACTTGTGGCATGAAACTTGACTTTTAACTTGTTATTTAACTTATTCAAGTTAATGACGTGCTGGCTATGAACAAAAAATTGACTCGAAACAGGCTAGAGAAATAATATTAACATTTAATTTTGTACATTATGTAATTTGTATATCATATCTTTAGTAAAATTGCCTATATATATCTTAAAGTAAATTACTGTTGATACTTATAACTGTTTTAAGCCATGGATACCGGACTGCGGGATTCTGCACGAATAGACTAAAGTCTATTCTACTCGTACTAAAGACTAAAACCACTTACTTAACCTTTTCCTTTTGCAATCGGCTATTTTCAAAATTCTGTATATTTGAGCACACCCTAACCTATTTTATTTTGTTAATCCCCGAACTAAAAAGGGGTGTTAAGTCTGTGTGTCTGTCCGTCTGTGGCATCGTAGCGATTAAATTGATGAACCGATTTTATTTTATTTTTTTGGTTTTGTTTGAAAGGTAATTTAATGTAGAGTGTTCTTTGCGATGTTTCAAGTGCGGATTTAAGTTTCCGTATTTGAAAAAACTAAAAATTGGCGATCATCTTCTAAATCGGCTCAGTTTGGAAAATAGCTTCAACGAAAAAGGCAATTTAATGGAAAGTGTTCTTAGATATGTTTCAAATACGAGTTTAGGGTTCTGTACCCAAAAAATTTGTCGGGGGGTTTTTAAATTTTGTAAATTTCACTTCTATTATTTTATAAATAAGTGTTTTTTCTAATTATATTGTTTTTTGTTTCAGGTAAGTTTGTGTTTCATATTTGTAAAAAATGGAGTGGGTATGTACTTATGCACAAATTTCACACATAATAAATAGTCCAGAGGATTGTATTTATTATTTTGAGAGACAGTAATCGATGTTTCTTTGTAGGATAAAATCATGAGACTACGCAAAAGGAATTTAAATTTTTAAAAAGGGAAGGAATTTAAAAAGGGGTAAAAATTCACTATAAATCAAAATAACTTTATTCTATACTTTCTTTATATCTAGATTTATTTCTTTAAAACATACATACTGAGGTATTTTGTCCAATACAATTTTTTTTTCTGGTTATTACTTATTTCAATGAATTTCATTCTAATCCATTTCAATTTTTCGGAGTTAATAAAAACGTTTCGTAAATTTTTACTTGCCATTTATTTTTTACGCTCCCTATCTCCTTTACAAAACACTATCAAATTCATAAAAATGAAAATTTCACGGCAAACGAATATTTCACTATCAAATAAATCGATCGCCATTTGTGATATTCTATTACACGCATAGGTATTTTTGTAAAAATAGAAAAAAAAAAGAAATATTTTCGTTTTCAAAATTCTAATTCCACAAAAATAACATTATCTATTTGCTTGTATGCAAAATTTTAAACATATGAGCGTTTATGAATACAGGAAAAGTAGAATAATAGAAAAAGAAAGTTGATAAAAATATTGTGAATACATCACAAAATCTAAATAGATGTTTCGCTTCGATTTTATAATATACATGTACGTAGGTATCGTTTATTTATGAACAGTTCCAAAAAGATAAAAAAAAATTCTCTATAATGAAAACATTTATTATTCTTAAATTACAATAACAAGAAATATTTAAAGATATAAATACGCCCGACATACTCTTATCAAGCAGCGGCCATCATTATTAGGAATATATATAATTAGTTTATTATAACGTGGAAAAAAAAATTGTAAGGAAAAACATTTTTTGACTCAAATAACATTTTGATGAGCTACAGATTTTGAAATTTTGAACAAACATAAGAAAACTGAATGGTAATGTATGAAAACAAATTTTTAGTAAAATAAAGAAAATAAATGAAATGAAACAAAACAACTTATCATAATTGAATGATTATTTTTATGTTAAAAAGCGTGAGGTGCTTGCATTCTATATCTGTTTTAATTAATTTAATTATATTCTACTATTTAGTCTGCCTGAAAAAGTGATTTCAGAAAATATTTTTTATTAAAATTTTTAGGACAGTTATCAACCCGCTTCAATTTTAAACACATACAAGTATATAAAAAAAATGACAGAATTTCATCTCCTGTTTTACCCCTTTCAAAAATGAATTTTCATAAAAAAGTGATACAGTAAACATATGCTTGAAACTCGAAAATTACTTTTTAACGATAAAAATACTTCAAGCGCAAAATGTTGGGTGTGAAGGCGCACATCTAACGCATACATTAATTTGACCAAGGTTTTCAAGCTCAATGAAAAGCTCTATAGAGTAGAGTCTATAACTGGAAATCGGTAGATGAACACTTTGCGATGAGCAAGTGATTGATTAAAAAAGTATCATTTTTTGTTGGAACCTTTTTTTCGGAAACTGTAGAGTTTAGGCACAAACAAACAGTAAAGTTTTACCCAAAATTGTTTTTTCGTATCAAAATTGTTATTTAATATAGTTTATTCTTCAATTGAGTGAACAAAATGCACAAAAAGCTAGATTATTGTTATCAATTTATAGTGTCTAAACTATTTGCTTCATAAAAAAATGATTCAAACAAAAAATGCTTGCGTGTTTATAAAAAACATTTTTCTCAGTTAAAGCGCTCATCTAATGTTGTTCAGTTATGAATCAGAGTGAGGTTTTAATTGATTCTGGAAACTGAACGATTTCGATGCTGGTATAAAATGTGTGCCTTGGAAACCATCATTTTTCGTTTTGTTTTAAAGACACCCAGTATATATATATATATAGATGATTAAGCGTATATGAACAAAAAATGGAACCGTCCTAACTACTACAGATGAGTAGTAAGATTATATCTTTATAACGCGATAAAAGTTTTATCACTCCATTTAGATTAACTCGAATCAGATTGAAATTGTATATATTCATGTATTTATTCTAAGTTGCCAAATTTAAATTTTTATGATTAATTTATAATTACTTTATGGTTACTCTATGGTTCTCTATCCTACTTATTTTAAAATTTCTTCATTATATATTATATTAGAAGGAAATAATTTGTTGTAAAAAATAAAAAATAAAATAAACAATGTTTCTTTTTTTCTGTAAAAATTACAAACATTTTGTTTAAATATTTACTCATGTTTTTTCTTTTTCAATTTTTGTCATTTTCAATGATGTTTGGATAAATTTAATGATTTTCCCATGAACGGTGCTACATACGCATAAGACTCAGTAATGGACTACAAAAAAAGATTTTCAAGGCATAAAATTTATTTATGTAATTTTCTACTTACTTATTCTATACAACATGAAATCATAATAACTTTTCCTCTTTTTTCATTTTACTATTAATATATTATACTTTCGTTTAAATAAATCATGAAAATCGTTGACAGGCTTATTTCTTTTTTACCGCAAAGGAATAAATTTTATGTAACTTTTTGTTTTTTTATTATAATAGTTGGTAGATTTGAGGTACCTACCTGCCTTATATCTACATAACCACTTACCTGTTCTTACGAAATTATACAATTTTAAATAATGAAAAATGGTTACGAGCTACGCTTGCGTTGTCAAATAAATAATTCTTTTGGTTTTCTTTTTGAGACAAGATTTCTTTTAATCACCGTTCAACGAAAAGAAGTTAGCACATACACACAGTTGGGCTTACTAACTCTTAAAAATCTATCAAAAAATAATAATTAAATCCATTAATTAAAAAAACATACACTTTGCATTTATAGAATCAACAGGGTTTAATCCTATTAAAGAATCGAGATAATAAATTACACTCAACGTACCTTTTTTCGTAATTTGACTCTAGTGACGTTCCATATTTTAATTAGGATATAATAAATCGACTTTGAATTCGAATTTATATTTTATAAATTACAACGAGCAAATAATTTCTCGTGTTGAAAAGTTATAAATAATATCAAGGTATACTAATTTTAGTCGAAAGTTTGTAACGCTTACAAAATTGATGATACGAACAAAATTGTGGTATAGACGTTCATAAAATCTCCTAATTAGTCCATTTCTGTTTGAACCGTAGGACTCATATTATATAATTAATAAACAACTTTTGTGTGCAACATTTTTTAATCATCGAACCAAAAAATGGGTGTTATAAGTTTCACTGCTATGTGTGTCTGTCTGTACCTGCAACGTAGCGCATAAACGAATGAACCGATTTTGATTTTGTTTTGTTTCGTTTGAAAGGTTATTTAATGGGAACTGTTCTTAGCTATGCTTCAAGTAAGAGTTCCGTATCCGAAAGAACTAAAAAATAGGCGATGATCTTCGAAATTGGTTCAATTTGGAGAAGCCTCTGAGGAGAAAAATAATTTAATGGAGAGTGTCCTTAGATACGATTCAAGAGCGAGTTTAGGGTTACGTACCCGAAAAATTTCTCGGCGGTTTTTTAAATTTTGAAAATTTTACTTGTTAGTAAACATCATTGTCACCTGTTAGGGCGCAAATTAAGGCAAAACTTTGGTATCTATTTTCTCCAAAACTATAAAAGATATAAAAAGAAAGTATAATTTAATATAAGAAAGCTTAAATTCTTAAAAAAACGAAATTAATTCTAGAAAATATTTTTGAAATAACTAAAAACTAATAAATAACTTAATGAAAAACCGAAAACCAAAATGGCAGTCGAAAGGCCGCCATAATTTAATTGGTTTTTTAAACTTTTCTAATTGATTAAAAATAATGCAAGCACTGACATTCAACACTGTCTATACAGGGTATTTCAACAATTTACTCACTTATGTATCAATTTAAAAAAAAAATACATTTTCGTATAAACCGAACATAAAACACAAACTAATAATAATATTTGGTTGTATTTGATTCTTTATGAATATCACATTGCTTTATGCTTTATTCAATATAGAAAGAGTAAAAAATTTTTAAAATATTTTCATATGAATCTCTCCCTTTAAGATAAACTGCAAGTATTAGTAATATGTTTGTTGTTTATCGTGTTTATCGTATAGAACGTCAAAAAACAAGTTTATACAATAAAATAGTTTTACAGATGTTGCTTTTGTTATGTTTTATAATGTTAGAAAATGCATAGTTTGAAACTTCATAAAGAAAGAACGGAAAATAAAATAAATAGTTTGTATATAAATCTCTTGTTTGGGAGAATGTTGTACTTTGGATCGCAATTTTTACAATTATATATGCTTTTTAAAATGTAACAACGGAAATAGTATCATCATTATTCTTACAAATTACGTTTTCATATATTTAAGTAAAAACCACCGCTTGATAGCCTTAATCTCCCTTGCTCTCACTTATACTTCTTCCAAAACACTGGAAATAGGGATAGGGATTGTTTTACACAGGTAAAATATATGAACAGTTTTCAATTAAAAAAAAAATGTAAAATAGTCATAATTCATCAAGTATATCGGAACAGGCGGCCATAAATTGTAGATTGTTCATCATTTTTACACATATTTTTAACTCAGTTTTAAAATGATGATCATAGATGGTGCAGTGAAAAGCCAATTTAATTTTTTTTTTCTAATATATCTTTATGAATTATAGCTCATGTGTTATTCTAATGTATGAGCTATATTATTGTAAAGCTTGATTGAAATCCATTCAGTAATGTTTTCGTGAAAGCGTAAGAAACAAGCAAACAAACAACCTTACTTTCACGTTTTTATTCTATAGAGATCTAATATTTTTTAAATATCATCCCAATCGAAAGCCAGAAAGCGGGTCAAATTTTATTTGCAAAATTCCAGGAAATACAAGTTAAATAAAAGATTTTAAAATGTATATCTTTTATTATTTCATTTTCTTTGCTCAACAAAAATATAATTATTTTAAAAGTTTGGTGTATATGTCAAAGAAAAATTTCAATTTTACTAGGAGATTTGTGGAATTAACAGTTACTTTTATCTGTCAGCATACATAAACGTACCATTTACATAATTGTGCTGAATATTCCTTGAGAGTTGTTCTAGTTCCAATCATCCTAAAAGAATAAATAGTTTATTTACCAAACTAGTTTATGAAAACAAATTTTACAATACTTTTAATAATCAAATTATTGATAGTAGTACTCATTTCAAAATTATTTTTAACTTTTAACTTTATAAATTTAAAATAAAAGCAATTTTTGAATTTTTCGTAAAAAGCATTTATTTGCGAGATGCTACTGTCTTTTTTTAATGGCAAATTTATAAAGTAATGGCTCGTCAGGAAATATTAATAGAAAAATTGCCTAATTTCAAAATTATTAACTTCCGAGTATAAAAGGAAGTTATTGTAATGAATTCGATTTTCGGCATCCAAATTTTCAACATTTCTATACAGTCGAGGTTTTTTTATAACTCTTTAACTTTAACTTAATTATACTCGAAAGTTATTCTTGTGGATCTCAATGATGTTGTTTTTTACTAATTTGTGCATTTTTTGAGGTAGTATTTGTGCATTTTTACTATTTACTATTTTACAATTTGGTAAAAAAGCTATTATTTTGTACTTTAATGATTTTAGTACGCCTCAATGACCATAGGTTCGAAAATTTAAAACTTTTCATTGCTAAATTTTTTGTATTCCCACTCCCACTTCCCTTAAGGTTAGAATTTTGCTTCGAAATTAATAATTAAGGATTATTTTCTAACGATTGAACAAAAAATTTCATAAAAAAAACTTTTTGCCTTGATTTGTCAACGTGTTGTCCGTTTCATTTATAAATAACTGTTATTATTATTCTCATAGCAAGTAAATATAAGTATATTCTTCTTGCACTCACATATTAATAATATGAAACATACATATTATTACTATTTTAAATACAAATGAAACTCTGGTAGATATACAGGGTGTAACAAAAGGTTATTAGTATTAAAAAAGTCGTAGAACCCACGGAACTGTATAAGTATCTTGAGGTAGGCTTTGGCTTTCAATGTTACCCATAGGCACCAAGAAGAGGCAACTTTTTTGTTGAAACTATGTTCCTTATTCTTTTGCTGTTTCAGAGTTAAAACAGACACTAAAAACCGACATCTAAGTTACATAGGACCGATTACCAATATTAAAATTTTATGTTTTATCATTTAAAATAATTGAATTGTGAAAGTTATCAGAAGTTAAAGAAAACAGAGATAATTTAAAGTAAGTACAAGGAAATTTTTATGTTCTATCATAATAAATATCCTGATCAAAAAAACCGTTATGTACTCACTCCTTGGGTTGACTACTAAATCAGAAGTACGTCTTTTTTAAACCAATATTACAATTAATTCATACACTAAAAATTAAAAGTAGCTATAAAATTAAATTCTTTAAAGAATCAAACAAATATTTGACTTCTGTAAGGTATGAAAGGAATATAGCTCCTACCGAGCTATGTTTGCTAATTAAGAACTGCGAGGATACTTTTAATAAATACTTACCCTAAAAATAAATTCATTAACACCCACTTCAAGATGTAGTTCCTAATGAAATGATTGATAGTATTCAGTTGAAAATTATTATTTTTTGAATTTTTTGGGTTCAATTTTATGCACAAAAAAAATTGTTATAGGAGTTCAACTTAAACAGTGCTACAGTGAACATATAGTTAGTTATTGTTGTGACTATTAAACAAAAAATTAAAATATTCAATTAATACAAGTTTAAATTTATTATATAAGTGACAAACAACTACCTATTTACTAAAATTACAATATTGTAAAATATTTGTCTACTCACCTTGAGTGAGAAGATCAAAACAACAGTAAAATTATTGTTAAAAAAATACATGAAATAACAACTTAAATTAATTTCAATTTATCTAAATACATCATATTCTAATAATCCATATACCATAAAACATACTCAAAATGCATTCATCAAACACATCCACTTCTCAAACACAAACTCAAAACACTATATTAAACACATCATCATACTCAAACATATTAAAAACAGAAAACTTTCCAACAAAACATCATGCATTAATAATTACAAAAATTGATGAGCTAGAATTCACTGATCATATTTTGGCATTACAAAATATAATAGATTTAAAACAAATAACAGATGCATACCCAATGAGTCATGGACGTATATGTATTTACCTCAAAACAAAAGAACTGGCAAATAAAATCGCTGAATCTCATAAACAAATTACCATACACGGTCATCAAACAACCATAAGAAAACTTGTGACAACAACCAAAAGAATAATCATAAGCGTCCCAGCAAACATTCCAAATGAAATTTTGATACAAAATCTCACTAGCCACAAAATAAAAATTGCTTCACCCATAACCCGTCTAAAACTAGCAAATCCAGCGCTTACTCACATAAACAGTGGTCGCAGACAAGTGTTTTATGAACCGGAAGATGACATCCCCATACCAGACTCATTTACAATTGAGTTTGAAAACGAATCCCACCGAATATTCCTTAGTACCGAAAAATGTGAAGGCTGTAGTAGACATGGCCACACAAAAGATAGATGCAAATACATCAACAACACACCGACTGCAAATACTATAAATGAAGACAAACATAATAACTTAATGAACCATGTTATATCCAATGAAACACAAGCCCAAGCTAGAAAACGAACACTTACAGATACAAGTAGTCAAGAATCCGAAAACGAAATCAGTACCTCATCAAAAAATCCATCAAAAAAATTAAACAACGAACCCCTACACAGTCATTTTCAAACAAACGAAAACGTTATCGACGAGAAGACAAACACTCAGGAAACAAATCAGGCAAAATCAAACTCCCAAGAAATTCAACAAAGCATAAACAGCCATGATACAACAATTACACAAGAACCAATAACACAAGTTCCAACAACAGACTCAACTACACAAGAAATTACAACACCTACACAGCAAAAACCAAAGTCATGTATCCCAAAACAGCCTATTAATACCTCGAACGACCAAGACCCAAAAAATAAAACTATTACTAAACGCCCTAAACCAGACACACAAAATTTTGATGATCTAGATAAATTACAAGACTCAGCGGATTTTAACTCAGATAATTACATTCTGAGCATCCAAAAACTAAAACAATTTCTAGCCGCTACACAGGAAACGGATGATCTAATCAAATTAGGTTTAAAATTTACTACCAAAATAGAAGACCTAATAGACATGCTACGATTCATTCACAAATCGGTAGACAGAGGTATGAAATTAAAAATTACAAAAATTATAAAAGAAATGACGATCCAACTACAAAATCATTATTTGAATACATCCTCTATAGACATTACAGAAGAAGAAGATAACTAAAGTTGCAATGGCTCTTATACAGTGGAATTGTAATGGATTTTTTCAACATATCGAAGAAATACAAATATTAATACAAACACTAGATCCAGTCATTATATGTATCCAAGAAACCCACCTTAAGCCCGAACAAATAGTTTACTTAAAAAACTACAAAATTTACCGAAGTGACTTTATAGATGGTCGCAAAGCGTCAGGAGGTGTACTTACAGCAATCAAGGCGGGATATTTCTCCGAGGAAGTAACTATAGATTCGGACTTAAACAATAATCAAACAATAATCACTAAAATAAAACTCGATAATAACAGAACATGGTTCATTTGTAATCTCTACATACCAACAAATTTTCAAAAGGAATCATTAGAAGCACTAATAGACAACTTGCCAACACCACACATCATCTTGGGTGATTTTAATGCCCATAACCAAATGTGGGGCTCAAATTACACAGACACAAAGGGCAGAATAGTAGAACAGTTATATCTAAAATACAATGATGTCATTCTTTTGAATAATGGACAATCCACTCATTTATCCTTATCCTACGGTACACAATCCGCAATTGATCTCAGCTTTTGTAGTAGAGACATAGTTGCAGATCTAAGTTGGGATGTCTATTATGACCTATGTGGAAGTGACCATTATCCAATAATAATCGATCTAAATCTGTCACAAAAAACCTACAAACGACCTAAGCGCTGGGTAACAGAAAAAGCTGATTGGATCAAATTTCAAGAACTCACCCACATAAAAAGTTTCTTTTCGTTAGCAACATCTAACATAAATGACGTTATAATACACTTCAACTGCATTATTTTGAACGCCGCTTCTGCTTGTGTACCCCAAACATCCGGAGTAATCAAAACATCCTGTGCTCCCTGGTGGTGTAAAGATATTAAAACTGCTATTCAAGACAGGAAAAAAGCGCTAAAAAAATACAACAAATCCCAAAAACTAGAAGATTTCATTCACTTTAAAAAAATGAGAGCAAAGGTACGAAATCTCATCCGAACGAAAAAGAAAGAATCGTGGACTGATTTCATAAAATCAATCAATACTAACACTCCTCTTCAAAAAGTTTGGGATTCAATTAAAAAACTTAACAGGAAACAGACAACTCCTATAAATCAAATTATAGACAACAACATACTTATACAAAACCCTATAGAAATAGCACACTGCTTCAATAAATATTATGCTGACACATGTAGCACAAACAATTACGAACCAGATTTTATTCACATAAAGAAACAACAGGAAAACAATTTTACAATTCCAAATAGCCACAACAAAGAGGAATACAACTGTGATATAAGCTACGAAGAACTTGAAGAAGCAATATCAAAGCAAAAAAATTCAACTCCAGGACCAGATAACATTCACCCGGAATTTATTAAAAATATGCACGAAACAGCAAAAAAATATTTATTGGATATTTTTCAATTCATTTGGAAAGAACACATCTTTCCTGCTGAATGGCAAAAAGCAGTTATAATCCCAATAATCAAAACAGCAAAAAGTAAATTCGAAATCAGTAGCTACCGTCCAATCTCATTAACGAGTTGTCTGTGCAAAGTATTAGAAAGAATCATTGACTCTCGATTAACATGGATAATTGACAAACAGAGCATTATACACGAAGCACAATCAGGTTTCAGATCAAATCGATCAACAATTGACAATCTAATAAGATTAGAAACAGAAATTTGCACGGCGTTCCAAACTAACGAATCAGTTATAACCATCTTTTTCGATATAAATAAGGCCTTTGATATGACTTGGCGTTTCAAAAGTCTGATGGAATTGGCTACTAATGGAATAAAAGGCAATATAATGTTCTTTTTGTCAAATTTTCTAACAAATCGCAAAATATCCACCAGAATTAATGATTACACATCGCCTTTTCTAACACAAGAAAATGGTCTTCCCCAGGGTACCATCCTAAGCCCAACACTCTTTTCATTATCCATTAATAATATCATCAGTAAATTTCCCAAACCAGTAAAATGCTACCTTTATGCGGATGACTTAGCAATTTCAATACGCACAA
This sequence comes from Chrysoperla carnea, assembly GCF_905475395.1. Taxonomy (NCBI): domain Eukaryota; kingdom Metazoa; phylum Arthropoda; class Insecta; order Neuroptera; family Chrysopidae; genus Chrysoperla; species Chrysoperla carnea. The sequence goes on along the minus strand of NC_058340.1, from coordinate 52,573,525 downwards.
ATTGCTTGGAATTTGGAAAAAATATCTTAAAGCGAACACTGCAACAGTTACAAAATTGGACACACGAAAATGGACTGAAATTTTCAGCAGATAAAACAAAATCAATAATTTTTACGCAAAAAAGAAAAATCCCAACTATGGAACTCGAAATTTATAACCAACCACTAAATTTTGTCAAAACCCATAAATTTCTTGGCCTGGTTTTTGACCATCGACTAACTTGGTTACCACACATTAAGTACCTTAAAGCTGCTTGTATTAAAACAATAAACATACTTAGAGCAGTCAATAATAAAAATAGCGGAGCTAATAGAACGAATCTAATTATGATTTATCGAAGCTTGATACGATCGAAACTGGACTACGCAAGTATTGTCTACTCCTCCGCAAAGAACAATACCTTACAAATCTTGGGCACCATCCATAACACGGGACTTCGGATAGCTACAGGAGCTCATAGAACATGTCCTATAACATCTCTATTGGTTGAAGTCAATGAGCAGTCACTTCAAGACAGAAGACAATTCTTGCTGTTAAAATACTTTCTAAAAACAAATGGAATCGAAAATCACCCAATCAAAAAATTGTTTAATGAAACTCAAATGAGCACATTCACAATAAAAACAAATTGCCCCAAGCCTTACCCTGCTAGAACCAAAATTGCATTAGCACAAGAAAAAATCAAAATTTACCCAAATTTCGATAAAGAAATACATCTAACACCAAGATGGCAATATAAAAAAATAAATATAAAGACAGATTTAACTGAGCTTAACAAAAAAATAACTCCTCCGCAGATATATAAACAAATGTTTCAACAAATATCCCATGAATTACAAGATCATATTCAAATTTTTACGGACGGCTCAAAAACCGATAGCTCTGTGGGGTGCGCATTCAAAATGGGAGCAACAGAGAAATTATATAAACTTCCAAATATATGCAGCATCTATACTGCAGAACAAGTGGCCATTTTGAAAGCCTTGCATCATATTCGAGACCTACCATCAAACAAATTTTTAATTTGCTCCGACTCACAGAGTGTAATTAAAAGCCTCAACACCAACACCAACAACGAAATCCAAGAATACACTAAAACATTAACACGCAAATTGATTGATACTGGGCATAATATCTGTTTCTTATGGATCCCAGGTCACATAGGCATATTACAAAACGAATTAATCGATAAATTAGCAAATAAAGCCCGTATTGATGGAGAACCTATACATAGAGCTGCGACCATAGATAACATAAATAATGTCAAAGATATACTTCTAGCAAAATGGCAAAACAAATGGCAGCGTAGTACAGATAAACTGAAACCAATAAAATCAACAATTACCGAATGGCATACATCAACTAGAGCATCAAGAAGAGAAGAAGTGGTTCTGGCTAGATTACGAACAGGCCACACAAATCTCACACACAACTACCTTCTTAAGAAACAAGAACCTCCCATATGTGACAAGTGTAAAATTAAACTTACTGTAAAACATATTCTAAGTGAGTGTACTAAAACAAAAGTAAAATTTAAGTGCTATGGTGAAACAAACCTAAATATAAACCATTTACTCAGAGATAACGAGAATGCGACACAACTACTCTTTAAAGTTCTGAAAGACCTTAATCTTTACAATTTAATTTAACAAACCATTTACACCCTGTACAACTTACAATGAATACTTCAGACACTCGTGTTGATAGCCTTAGCAGCTAAACACAAAAAAAAAAAAAAAAAAAATTGTTATATATATATATATATATATATATAATTTTCATACTCAAATATTAACAATCATAAAAATGATTTTATGCTTTAATAAAAGCAAATTTAAAAAAAGCTTTAAAAACAGCAAATCACTAAAGTGGCACACTCCAGGTTAATTAGGATACAAAACAATGTAACAAGGGTAATCGCGTTACTGTCTATAAATATTTAAAAAATCAATTATCTCACTTGTTTCCCAAGCAATGTTGATAGAGAGATTGTCACAAAATATTAAAAACAAATGTAAATATTTCATGTCATGAATATTTTATTTGACATACAAAACGTGACAATCTGTATGTATGTATGTATGTATTCGTTTACAGGAATGTAATTTTCAGCTGAAATATCTTTCATTCTCTTTTTTAGTCATTTTCTTCATCAACGAATCTTATTTCCTACATTTCCGCTATTTTCTTTGTTAAATTACTTTTTATTTTTTATAAATAATGTATATTAATATATATATGTTTGTATGTATATGTGTAAGTTGTGAAAAAAGGAATATTTAGAATGGGAAAAATATTATTTTTATAAGAAAATGAAATGATAATTCATTTTCACAAGTCAAAAATCGTTATTTTAATGTTGCAATATTCAGTTTATGAATAAAAAAATTCACTTTGAGAACAACAAGTGAAATTTACAAAATGAAAAAAAATCCCCGACAAATGCGATTTATTCCTTGTAAATCGATTTTTGGAAACTTTGCTATAAAATGTTCTCAAGCGAGTCGGTTCGACCCTTTAGGGGCTACGATGCCACTGAGAAACACACAGACGCACAGACTCCTTCTTAAATCAATATTAAAGTGATGGTCAAGGACATCAGATGAAATGAAAAGGATATTTAGAGAGCTATCATGTTTTGGGACAAATTTTTGGAAATATTTTAATTAAAATTGAAATATTTGACTTGACTTTGTTCTTTTGAATTATTGTTTTGAATTATTGTTTTGAATTACCTAATTATTTTACCATTTTACTTTTAGATATGAATTGAGCCATGCTTATTTGACCATTCATTTTCATTGTAATTATTAATATGTTAAAATTATATGTCATGTCTTTTCCAAACTGAATCGATTTTGAAGATTATCGACAAATTTTTTAGTTTGTTAGGGCAAATGTAAAATTTTGGATTTGGATTTATAATCACGGTTTGATTTAATTTTTTAACAAATTTGTTCCATAGAATTTTTTTATAAAATAATACATGATAGTACTTTTCTCCTGGATTATTGTAATGATAAAACGCAGAGGCTTAATTTTTAGCCTTTTCTACCAAAAACTATTTTTTGTACCAAAATTATCCATGTTTTGTTTTTATTGGTCCAAATAGAAATGACTTTATTTTTATTATGACCGAAAAAAAGGTTCTAAATAAACATCATTGTATTTTTTGCACAATTAACGTTTGAACAATTAAAAAAACATTAAACTACACTAAAATGCTGTACTACACCTGACAAATTTAAAACAAATATGTAAATGGTTTTTGGAGATACATTTAGCATATAATGTGTTTTAGAATATTTTAATTGAACGTTCTTTTATGACCGTTTCAAACATTTTATATTTTCGTGTTATTATTTTACAACGATACCTTTCTAAAAAGAGCAGAGCAAAATTTTGTTTATGAATAAATAAATTTTAATTTTTACCTATTTATAAAAACTTTGACAACAGCCTCTCAAATTTTCAAACCAGCTTTTTATGAAATTTAAAATTATGTTTTGCCAAAACCAGATGTTTTTTCCATATTTTTATAACCAACAATTTTCTTATTCAAATTTTACAAGGAAATAGTATGAAATTATAATACAAATCTCTCTCGAGTCTTTTTACAAATCAACAAATATACCTAATAGTACAGGCAATAGAGTCAAATATTCATGTTGAACTGAAAATTATGTATTGAAAATGAAAACTTAGTAGGCCATTAGTAGGCCATAGATGTAAGATTATGATTTCCTTGAGCTCTCTTTCTTATTTCATCAGATTTATAGTGATATACTTTTTTCGTTAGAAAAAAAATTTGTGGTTTCGCACATAATGACTAGTGGACCTGGAAACGTAAATTGAATTCATTACTACATATACTATGCTTAGCCTACCAGCTAAAACCCATCCTGCTAAATCCATCCTGCTAAGAGCATTCCGCTTAACGAATCCCGTTAAACGTATCCCGCTATACCTATCTGTTGGATAGGCCACGATCTGACCTTAGGCCTTTAGCTTGGCCTTCGGCAGTGGAGCTCGATGCGCTCGCATATAGCTCTAACAAATACGCATTCACAATACCTGAATGATAATAACGAATACCTCAATACTATTAAAATATATATAATATTCCGTCTGTTTTTAAGTGTATGTTTTCCCCTTTTAGAGGATGTCTCTAAGTTCAGTGTGCCTTTTAGTAAAGGACTGCTTTAACATTTTCCATTGTCCTCTGTCTCTGGCAACCTTTCTCTAATAAGGGCCCGCTGTGAGCTTCAATTCATCTTCCCATCTTTTAAATAGTCTTCCCCGTTTCCTTTTCCCATCTCTGGGATACTAGTCGGTCACAATTTTACCCCACTTTTCCTGGGTACTCCTTATCATGTGACCTGCCCATCTCCATTTCAGTTGATCTATCTTCGTAAGTATACATCCATAACTCTTGTCTTGGCTCTTATAAAGGTGTTTCGTTTTCTGTATTGTTTCTTGATGCCTTTCATGCTTCTCTCCATCGCTCTTTGACAGCATTGCAGCTTATCTCGGTGGTGTTTTGAGAGAGACCATGTTTGACAGCCGTATGTGATGCAAGGTAGAATGCAAAATTTGTAAACCTTCCATTTTGTACCGATGCTAAGGTCGCTGGCATTCATGATTTCTTGGAGTGACCAGTATTTTTCCAGCTTTTGCTGTTCGCCATTTGATTGCCTTGTCCGTCTGATCCTTGAAAGAGATGATCTGTCCCATACACAGTACATGCGAAGTTTGAATTTTCATAATAAATAATTCCTCCATTGAATAGAAATTGAAATTTAAAACCATCATTGGATACACTTGAACACACACACAAAATTTCATTAAAATCGGTCCGTCAGTTTAGGACAGTCACTAACATCTACACACTCGAAATATATATTATTATTATTATTATTATTTATTTATTTTCACCATAAGATACAAACGTACATAGGTATAGTCAACATGAAAATTAAATAAATTAAATTAAACTATATGGGCACGACGTTACAATATGCTTCTTCAGCTCACGTTTAAATTTCGGCATGCTCTCTATATTTTTTAAGTCTCCGGGAAGATTATTGTACAATATAACAGATATATGATAAAAGTACTTATCGTAATCAGATATTTCATTTCATTGTCAAATTTCCAAATTTTGCTGACAATCCAGGATGCCAAGTCATTTAAATTATTATTTTAACAACCTGTGAACTACATATAACAAAATTTTCATCTTCTTCACCTAAGTTTTTGCTTAACATCTCGATTGTCTTGACTATTATAATAATAATAATAATAATAAAAAAACTAATATCTTTATAACTATGTGTCTTCTTATGGTTATGTATCTACTAAGCTTACTTCTCAGCTTGAAAACACTCCAACAAACCCATGAATATTATTAATATGTAATCCCATAATTGTTAATTGACTTTGTTAAACGTACAACAAAACGATATCTATACGATATAGATACCAACAACAATAGAATAAATAAATTTTATATTTATATAGCACACAAATGTAATATGAAAACGATGTTGTTCTGACTTATAATTTGAATTTATAGGTAACGATAACGCAGCCGTTTTATAACAATTCATATTAATAATAATAATAATAATAATAATAATAACCGTACATTTTCACAAATTCGATGTTCTCTGTCAAAAAATATAAAAAAAAACTATACATATGACCTACATAAACCATGAGCCTATAACTTTTTTCAGGCTTGATAAATGTAAGTTTGGTCATCTAGAGATTTGAAGGATTAACCGTGGCTTAAATATTGAAATTATGGAAATCGACTTAATTATACTCGAGAAGTCATATAAAAAGAGCCACCAAAATTTCTCTTCATTATGAACTCACGGTCTTCACAATGTACAGACCGTGACCTATTTTCGACATTGTACCTCTTCTAATCAACGTATAGTGAAACGAGGATGATATTATGATTTAGAAACGAATTTGAAATTTTAATTTCGAGCAGGGTATCAAACTCATCTCACTGTCGACAGTGGGCATATCTGGGAATGGTGATAAACAATACCGACGTTGTGACTGTGCCTGTGAGATAACTGTCCTTACTATTCATTCAGCGTTGTTCAAGATCGTCTTGCGCAAGGCGCTCTAAAACACCAAAAGATAAGGCACATCTTCCTGATTTCGTTACTCTAGGAAAAAGAAACTAACAAAGAAATGAGAGTAGTCGATATTTGCATGTTATTGGCGATGTCTAGTCCCCTCGGTTATTGCGTACTTTGTACTGCGAATCAGGCTGTCTTTTGTTTTCAATTTTTGTGTATTTTCAATAAATTAATAGTGATTGAAAACATGTTTTCAATCACTTAGACAGCCTGATACGCATTACAATTATGCAACGACTGATAACTAGACTCCACCCAGATAGACGCCTAAAACTCAGCCACGGATGTTTATAACTCAATCATAGGCATAGGAAGTTTGATGTCCTTATTATACACTTTATTTACGTTGTTTGTTTTTTTGGAGTCTAGTTAACTTAGAATGACAGAATTGCTTCTTTGAGAGTAGCATCTCAATATTTATGTTTTGAAGATGAAGGCAAACCTAATAAAAACTTGATAGAGAGTTTTCAACGGATTTTCTATCTGTTAATAATAATAATAATATTATTATAAAATGTGGAGGATATACATTTGTATGTTAAGGAATCAAGATTAAAAAGATAAAAGGTTTATGGGATTCATGGGAGGAGGGATTATGTTATTTTCATGCGTGCTTTAGGTATGTGTACAATTTATAAGTATTATGATTATGGATATACATATTTATTATACATATTAGAGTTTATATTCGATTTACTATATTCAAATTTATATATATGATGCTTATTTAAGAGATGATAATATATGTACGAGCGGAAAATAAATTATTGTTTATCGTTTTATACAGCCATATGCAAAAAAAAAAAAAAATTATTATATTTATTACTAAAAGGATGGAAGTATTTACAAAATTTATCTAAGGGAAATGAGACTTGACAAGTATTATAAATAAAATCCACTTCCTAGAATAGCAATATACACTGTGTTCCAGAAACTATTAAAATCCATCCTTGAGAAGAATATAGTTTCATTAAGTATATAGAAAAAGTAAATAGTTTGGTTCTTTGTATTCAAGTCCAAAATAGGTGGTTTTGATTGGAAACGACTTTGTTGTAAAAAATACATAAAAAATTTTGTACTAAAACGAAAACTAAGGAAAAAGTATTCCTTGCCATATGTATCACTCATTAAAACTTATAGAAAAAAATTAAAAAAATGTTTCATACAAAAGTTGTTTATTTTTTTATAAGGAACATTTCTTGCATTTAAACTTTTGTTCTATCTCTAACGGTTTACAAGATGTGTCCTAGAGACCCAAAACCCAATTGACTTACGTTGCTTATTTACAAACTCGACCTCACTTTTTACGACCTGAGCACGCTGTAAAATTTCAACTTGATATCTTTTTTCGTTTTATCATGATGACAGACGGACAAATATACAGACAGGCAGACAACCGGATATGGACTCATTAGGTGATTTTATGAACATCTATACCAAAATTTTGTTTATAGAATCAATATTTTTAGCGTTACAAACTTGGAACAAAATTTAGTATACCTTGATATATTTCATATAAATGGTATAAAAACCCAAATATACATACATACTTATATCACCAACAGAAATAAAAATGCCCTATTTTTTGAAAAAAGTTTAATAATTATCTTTTTCATGCATTATTCAGTGAACAATATATGACATAATAATAATATTATTATAATAAACATAATATAATTTGAAAATTATTAAATGATAAAAAATAAATCATTAAAAGTGGGAAGATAACAACAATGACAAAGTGTTGAAATAAAATTTAAATTAAAGATGATTAAAATTTTATAATATCGATAAAAAACCAAATGGAAAGAAAATTTATTTCTTCAAAAAGAAAGAAAAAAAAACGTGTAAATTATATAAATGTCACAATGTTAAATTGTAATTATAAATACATTTTTCAGTTTATCATAATAACAAAATAAGACAAGTAAATGAAAAAGAGAGTAAAAAAAAAACTCTCTCATTTTCTATGTAATTTTCTTCTTCAATTCGAATATAATGAACTAGCAATGGTATAGAACCTACTCAGTACCTATATATTATATTTTAATGTATTTTGTACAGAGTCCACAAAAAAAGTATGATCGTTAGTCAAAAATAAATCATGAAATTTGAAAAAAGTTAAAATTTATGTAAAAATATACTTAAAAGCACAATTTTCTTTTAAAATAAAAATCGTAATTTTTAAACTGTATATCACGTGACCTAAAACACGGGTAAGCCCTGCTGTGATGTCATAGCGGCATGAGTCATAGACCATCAGTTAGTTCAGTGTAGACAGTTGGGTATAATGTATACATAGATAATAAGTATTTATATTTATTATAATCAGATGTCTATGAATATATCTTTCAAACTTATTTGTGTTATTTCGTATAGTGATACCCATATTACGTCATCAAATTGGATGCCCGCGTTTTTGACAGTTTAAAAAAGGTTTAAAATTTAATTTAAGTTTTTGGCAAGAAAGCGTGTGTATTTTTCCGAAATAAATTTTTGGTGGCTTTTTATTAGCAAAATCAACATTTTGAAGTACTTTTTCAAAAATAGTGGAATACCCTATTTTAAAGTCTACATTATAATATTTCAATTTAATTAATATTTCAATTAAAGTATTCTGAAATTTCTCAGTCATATGATGTCTTTAAACGAAGGTGGTTATTTGGACAATCATTGATGGTTTGTTTTTCTCAAAAAAGCAAAGAAAAACATTAAGTTCTGTACAATAAATAATCCGATTTTCAAGATTACCTGTTCATAAAAAAAATTTCTACTACATACATTTGAAAATGGATACCGAGCAACGGCCAAAGTTAGCTTTTTACTTTCTTATACTTTGCTTACTTTAAATAGGAAATTATTCTTAACAAGGTAAAGAAGAACTTTAAACAGAAAAGGCAATTGTGAAATATCAATTTTGAGCACCCCCTGAATCTGTTTTGGTTGATTGTGATATGCTGAGTTACATATCTCGTATAATTCTGAAACCATTAACCGTAGAATGTTATACAATTTTAGAAAATCAAATTACTAAAATTGCGATCTAACTAAAAGCCTCTATCATTCACCTGCATAAAATTTTTCTTTGCAAGCATTGTCCAGTATATACTCTCAACTTTTTATCTATTGCACCCTTGATTTCGGCCCTTATTTTCCTAAATCTGTATTCCGACAATTTTTTCAAAATATGACTTATTTTTTATTTAGACCATAAAGATCAAAATATATTGATCAATTTCAATAAAGAGGGTAAGTCTGATAGTAGCAGACTTTAAAATTTATTGTATCAATTTATGAGAGATTCTGTACTGGTACGCAGAAAATGTATTTTTTTATTGTCGTTTCTACAGTTTTTGCAAAAATGTAGAAGAAAATCGTAGTTTTTTTTTTCTATATATTTGAAAATATGTGTTGAAAACATAATCGACTGCGCTGAGAAAAAATTATACTAAATTAATCCAATTATAAAATTCTTATACTGTCGTTTTTCGTTTAACATGATTACTGTACAGGAAAATTTATTTAAAAGTTTCCACTTTAGTATTTCGAAGCTCTTGCGTGACGAATTTTTATTATTTATAAATTAAAAAAATTCTCAAATTAAGTCTATCCAAATGTATCCAAGTTTGTTCGTTTGTTCATCTCTGATATCACGTATTTATTTTAAATACAAAATAATATTATTTGTATATGAATGAATTGAGTGCATATGACATGATTCATATCGTTAAACTAAATAAATTCAGTGTAGATAGCCAAGGTAGGTGGAATATGGTACCATCCGTAGATGGTATAACGTTTAGAGGCCATAACTTTCTGGCAATAATTAACTTCTTTCTTTCTCTATATGTTAATTTTAATGACAAACGTAATCGAAGTAAACCCATTCCTAATAACCCAATTATACGTTTTTTTGAAGATAGTATTTGTTTCCTTAAAGACAAAAAACTAATAGCAAAACTTCAAAAAGCGGTGAAATTATTTCTATTTTTGATGCTTTCAAATTGTATATAAACATAGAAGAAACTAAATGTATCCTGCCACATTTGAAAAGTGGCTAGTAAATTTTATGAAATTTGATAAACCCCCGACTTACAATGTTAAATATACACATCATGCCCTTTTATTTGATACCAAACTTATATTTAAAAATATTATATCGTTCATCCCCACATTCACCTCTCCCTCATATCCCCTTTAGTAGGGGTCATAGTTTTGTAATGTGTTTATTTATTTATTTTTTTTTTGTATATTTGAAAATATTCGATTGTTTAACATATTGTTTGTATTTAATTAATTGAAGTAACTAACTACATTTCGTTTTTTAATTAGTAATATTTACATTTATGAACAGAAGAAATTGGATACCAATTTTGATACTTAAAATATGAATAGGAGAACATAGTGTTCATGAGAGGAAAGAAAACATTTTGTGGATATTCTAAAGAACCGTAACTATTAGTAGTAACTGGATCAGATACTCACTCTATGATATTTGTTATACTGTATTTCCTTTAAAAATTTGTCTGATCATCAACGGTTTGCCAATTTCTGCAGGTCCAAACTTTACATATATTATTAGATTTATAATCATTGTTTCACATTAACTTTTTGATTTCAAATTTCAGGATGAAAACCTTAATTTACTATTAGAAAGTAAAAAAATTAATAGGCATGACTAGTTATATTCAATGTTTACCCATTTATATACTATGACTATAGTTAGTATAGTTAGTTAATAAATAGTAGTAGTAATATCGACTTCTACGAATACAGAGACAGAGCAACTGCAACAGCAGTAGTAGAAACAGAAGCAGGGTAGATAGTAGGTAGGTAGTAGGTACAAGGTAGTTGTGGATATAAAGCTTATTCAATGAAAAGATAACATTTAAACACTAACAACATTTTCATCAAAAAGGACAATCTAACTTGTGTTTATTATAAAATGATACATGATTTTGCTATTAGACTGTCATTTTGTTGTTTATAAAGCATTATTATTTATTATCAAAAATATATTTTAACCTACCTATGTAATAATATAAATATAATAGTAATGGGATAGCATAGTGGCTGTGATAATTTATTTTTAACATTTATCATGAGAAAAAATATATTTTTATAAAAATGTGTGTTACGAATGCTACGAACACAACCTCGACTATACTTCGTAACGTAGTACTGTATTTTTTGGCGAAAGAATAAATTTTTCGACCGCTATTTTGAATTTTCACATTTTTTATACCATGTCTATATGAAATATTCATAGTATATTAAATTTGGTCCCAAGTTTGTAACTCTTAAAAATATTGATGCAAGGAAAAAAATTTTGGTATAGGTGTTCATAGAATCACCTAATTAGTCCATTGCCGGTTGTCTGTCTGTCTGTCCGTTCCGTCTGCCTGTCAACACGATAACTCAAAAACGAAAAGAAATATCAAGATGAAATTTTTATGGCGTATTCAGGACGTAAAAAGTGAGGTAAAGTTCGTAAATGAGCAATATAGGTCAATTGGGTCTTGGGACGGTATGAAACATTTTGTAAACCGTTAGAGATTGCGTCATCAACACTGTCTTTACATGATATTTTAACAATTAACTCAATCAATTGTTGTTTTTCGCTTGTTAAGTACAAATTTGGATCCGGCAATCACGGAAACACCAAAAGTAGAATTATTTTGGTGCTATATATGTGCATTTTGTAATTTTTTTTTTTTGTATTATTGGCAACAATGGGTAAACGGACAACGGCAGTAAATAAATAATATAAAAAATCGATGCCGCTCATTTTCCAAAATTAATTTTTATGATTTTAGGACTCAAAATATCAAATTAAATTTGAGTAAACAAATACAGTGGAAGGGGGCAGAGAAAATTGCGATTTTGAAAACTCTTTAAAAAAAAACTGCGTCAGTAAACATACTGTAAACATACTTTTAACTTACTTTTTTATTTTATATATTTAAATGAGCAATGCTAATATATATATATATTTGCCGTTTCATATATTTTGAATCTCGGAAATAGCTAAGTTTCATTTTAAGAAAACGTCATTTTATTTCGAAAACGGCTCCAACGATTTTCATGTTATTTGGTATGTGGGGGATTTCAGGACGAAAAATCCATCGAGCTACGTTTCATTTTTAGAAAAGGTTGTCTTATCTCGGAAACTGTAATCTCAGAAATGGCTCCAACGATTTTCATGAATTTGATTATTCAAGGGTTTCGGGGGTGAAAAATCGATCTAGCTAAGTTTCATTTTTAGAAAACATCGTTTTATCTCGAAAACTTTAATTTTGGAAACGAGCAAAGCTCGGTCATTCAAGTACTTAACTATATAATTCCTAACAAACTATTCTATACTCATTTGAACTTTCTTATATGTAAATAAACAAAATGTATATTTAGAGGTTTTGCCCTAAACCCTAAACGATCTGATAGACAATACGGTATGTGGTTATAAAACAAATCCAATGATATAAACATATTACACGTACGTGCATATATAGAGTTTGATAGCCTATTCAAATAGTATATGTACACAAAAATTTATTCAGAAAAGTTTAGAATTATATAATGTTGTATATTCATAATTTGAATTTTATTTATATTAAAAACTCATCCTTTGTCTAATTATACCAAGTAATAAAAAAATATAGGGTCTCTCCTTGACGTTGGAAACTAAAGTCTAATAGATACGGTAGTAAAGAATGGTTAGCGACCATAAGAAATTTGAGAGAAGAAATTATATCATTTTTATCAGGTACCATAAATTTTCAGATAAATGTCTTATAAAAGTATCTTGTAAATAAGCGCTACATTTATAAGGTACCAAAGTACGAAAATAATATAGTTCCTACCGAGTGTCCCACGACACCTCTCGTTTTTTTTTAAATGAGTTTTATATAGCAAATAATGTGAAAATGGGTACAAAAAATATATTACATTAACGTATTGAAAATGAATTATATGTTATAGGTATATGGTTCCAATGCTTCATTATACATATAATCGGTTCCTATTTGTGAATGCCAATAGAAAAAGTACGATCTTTATATGTCACGTGCTCCAATCTATGTAATTACTAGGTATCGTAAAACGAGTATTGTACATTTTAAATGTTCATAATTACTTACAACTGTTTGGTAATTAAATTGTAACATTTTTTTACTAAATGGATTTAATTAATCAATTTGTTAATGTGGTCGTTATTCAGAGATTTTTTTACCAACGAAGTGAGAATTATATTGCTTCGCTGTTACTAAGTGTATAGGATGCCTGGTTGTATCCTACAATGGACAATACTGTACAGTGCGATGAAAATAAGTCGTTCAGCCTAAACTTACTTAAAACACTTTTTTTTTAAATAAATTGGAAACAAAGAATTGAATTTGGTTAAAATTGCAGTATATGCTTATGTACATGTTGGACCTTTTTTAATATATACACCTAAATACCTCTTTTCGTACTTAACCAATCATAAAATAACTTGAACAAAAGTAACAGAGTTTGATGGCAAACATGTAATGGACACAAAGGCAATAGAGGGCATTCGCCCATCTATTGTCCTTGTGGCCATGACTTTGGCTTACAATTATCAATCGAAATTATCGAAACTTTAAACGCATTTTCTTTCAATTAAATAGAATAATGATGTATTTTAAAATCGCATTTCCTCAGAAAGCTAACGTTTTTCAAAACAAAGGGGTTAAACAAAAATTGCCAGTTTTTTCTATGAGGATCAACTTAAATTGCTATTCTCTTACCGTTTCTCTTACCTAAATTGGCTCTTAAATAAACCCAAAGAACTACGTCCAATCTGATGTCAGAACATGATGTCTCCTGTCAAACTCTTCAACTTTTGTTTGATTGGTTTGCAAAAAAACGAGATATTTAGATTAAAATGGCCTTAGCTATGTTGCAAGAAAATCTACTCAGCCGTCCAAGAACATATCTTCCTTTCTAGTTGTTTTGGGTTCGAATCCCAAAACTCGCATCTTGAACATAGCTAAGAACACTCTCGAACAAATTACCTTTCAAACAAACAAACAAATCAAAATCGTTTTCTTGATGCTCCTGAACAATTTTTTAATTGGCATCTTTCGTTTCCTGCATGCGGTTTATCAAAAAATTGCTTATTTGATGGGATATGATCCACTGACAATTTTCAAAAGTGTGAGGTTCCTTATTGAGTCAGCATCCCTAATATCATCCTTTAATTCCTCGAATTTTCGATTTTTCAAATTAGTTTTGCAAAAAAATCGATGAAGAAGCATTTAAAAAAGTTACCCGGTTGATTTAATCTCTTATTATGCACATATCACAAAATATTTCGATTCATTCTCAATTCGTAACTACCAACGTTAAAAGTAGTCTTAAAGATACTCCATAAACAGCTGTAGAATTTTCTACAAAACTGTATAGTTTTACATTATATGTTTGTATATCTTTCGAACTATCATTTTCATTAACAAATTTAAAAAAAGAGAAAGATGATGATAAACCATTGTGAAATCATTGTTTGCAACAATATTCATATACGTCCTGGCTAGACATATTTCACACTACATCTAGCTATTATTGTAAGTCCTATTCTCAGCACAATAATGTAGTATATTTGTAATCAATATTAACACATATAACAGAAGCAAATAAACAAGCATTCCCTAACAAATTTATCTTTTAAATAAATAATGGTTCACTAATAATAATATATGTTTTAGTATGAAGATATTTATATGGGTGATTTTTTTAAAAGCTAACAGCTAATTTTTTTCTAAACAGATTGGAATACCAAAAAGCGGTGAACTTTTGGTGGGGACGAAAAAGTATGTTTTATTTCCGAGAGCGCTTTCTAGACCAAACGATGATCAAATTGGTTCTTTGAAAAGGAACTATATATTTTTTGTAGCAGATTTTGATTTTTTTGACTCAAAATCAGTCAATTTCTACTTGAAGTGCTTCATTTTTGCCTAGACTTCAAATTTTGCCCAGAGGTAACGCTTTTATAAGGCTAAAAACTGGAGGTTTTTATTTTGTACAACTGGATATGTTTTTCGATAAAAAATAATACAAAAATTATTATTTTGAGAACTTGTTGGTTCAAAATTTCTTGGTGAAAAATTTGTAACATGAAAGTACTTAACATCAGGTACTAAAAATTGAGGAGTACGATAACAATTTTCAAAGAAGAGTTAATTTTTTTGAGGCAAAGATACAGAACCTCCTAAAAAAATCAGATATTTTCATTTAAAAAAAAAAAAACGTTGGCTCCTGTTTGATGGAGTAGAAGCCTGCAAACTGCATTTTTTAAATTAACTGGTATACTTTTCAGAAAATCATTTGTATATTCATATGTATTATAAAAATTACGCACCTGCGATCATATTATATATCTAGAGGATCTAGAAACTTGACACTTTGCTTAGCAGAACTTACAGTTACGATTACCATAACATAAATTCACCGAAGAGCTAGATTTCTTAAATTAATTTTATCGAGTATATATAGAGTAAATTGTTATACTGTGATGTTTATTTACTTTAGATCACACTTTAGTTTCTTGAAAGATTACCTGTCTACAACATAGCAACTATACCTATGAAGACAAAGTTTACTTACGGCCAAGGCAAACAACAGTCAGAATAGTTATCAATGTGCTTTATTTAAAAGTTCAATAGAAATTGAATTTTATACTAAAAAACTTTAAAAAAAACTTTTATATTTACTGTTTATTCATTTACAAGATGATTGTGTTTTGTATTTTAAATCACATTAAATTACTTCTTGCTGGTAAGTATGTTATTCCATATTTCATTTTTCAATATAACGTAGAATTTTGAAGGTTATAATTTGAAAATACACACCGTAATGAGCCGGATCAAAAAAACGTCTTACATCCGTGATAAATAATCTGGACTGCGGGCCAGAAAAGGTGCTTTGTAAAATGATTAATACATACTTGAAATTTCGAAAGTGACTTCCTTTTGGTGAGTCTACCAAACTTCTCTATACGACTTTTTTCTCAAGCGCTGTATTCTCAAATGAGCCCAATCCGTCATCTTTAAGCTATCGGTCTGAAAAAACGCAGCCAGGAATTTATCGGACACGGATATTCTTAAATAACTATTGAAATTCCTAATCAACCAAAAACCATTTTTATTGCCAATTGCATAACTTAATACGTTTCGTATGACTTTTCCTGAAGTTTCGAATTTTGAGCTTGAATAATTGAATCAAAGTAGGATTTTATTACTACAAATATTTATATTTCATAAACTATTAATATAATTAAAACGATTTGGGACTATACCAGAACCCCTATTTAAAAAAAAAGAAAAAAAAAGAAGTGAAAACAAGTGAAAACAATCAATTGACTGAGTAAATTGTTGAAATACCATGTATAGATAGTGTTGATTATGGAATCGTTTGTTTTTCACGTAATGCAAGTAAAGTGAGATAGCCAGACATACATACATGTCACACACACATGACTGATATTCCCATATAATACATATTATACAATGTTCGAACCTAGTTTGCGCCCTCACGGGTAAACAGTAATGTTTTCAAAAAAATATTTCAAACAAAAGTAGTTAATTTTTTTATAAGGAACATCATATAGCACAGCAGTGCGAATCGTAGATTAGTTTAAAATGGAAAATCGAAAATTGAAAGTGTAATGTATGATGATGTATATGTGAATGTATATGTGAAATGTGTATGCTTTTGCTGTGACTATATATACAGGACGTCAAATAGCCCTTTTTCACACCCTTATATCTCAGAAACTACTTGAGCTATAATGTTGCGCTTAATATTTTACTTCGCAAGTTTTTTATTTTTAGATTCGTTTTTTGTATTCCGAAAACTTGCGAAGTAAAATATTAAATAAATACGTACTAAGGAGAAACTTACACAAGAAATTTAAACCAACAATTTTCGTACTTTAGTAAAAAAATTAGGCCTTTGTTAAGTAGGTGCTTGACTTTAATCTAAAGAATACTTTGATTGTTTAAATTTAAATTTTGATGTTTAATAAAAGTTGTGAAAAAATTATAACGTCATAACATTAGAGGGGAGGAGGGAGATAGTAGGGGGTTAACGATTATCTTTTGTTCTCCTATACAGGTGCGTGTAGGTATGAAGTCACCGAAAAGTTGCTAATGTAATACTTTAATGTTTCTTTACGGAAAAGTTACTCAATAAATTTATGCCATTTTTATAATTTTTTTTCGAATAATTTTTTTCTCTACGGGATTTCACAACTTTTTTGGGCTGACGTAATTGAGTTTATTGGAATTCATCTACGCCTTTTTACACATTTATGTTTTTGGTGGGATTACTTAAATTTAAACTTTTGTTCTATCTCTAACGTTTTACAAGATTAGCCCTACGGACTCAAGACCCAATTGACCTATATTGCTCATTTTTAGTTATCGTGTTGTCAGACGGAGAGACAGACAAGCGGAATTGAACTAATTAGGTGATTTTTTGAATACCTATACCAAAATCTTGTTTGTAGCAGCAATATTTTTAAGCGTTACAAACTTGGGACTAAACTTAGTATACCTTGATATATTTCATATTAATAGTATAAAAAGAAGTTGATAGAGCGAAAATATTTTTAACACTGCATAAATTGTTTATATAGACGAGAATATAGAATTTAAATGTTTGGGATTAATTCCTGGCATTAGAAGTATTTTATAATTGGATTACCATTAAACAAAAAGGTTTTCCAAATTATATAACAAATATTTTAAATAATACATACATATTAATGATTGTACCTATGTGTTACAATTTAAGTAATACATTTATTAAATATTTATCTAGATTTACCCCTCTCTCTTAATTCAATAAAACGTTTATGCATAATTCTGGTATGTATATAATATATTATAAAGAGGCACATTCGGGCGTATCCGCCGGGAAAAACATTCGAATTCGATTTCTTCACATATACAGGAATTATGTTGAAGAAGATGCTGCTATATGTAAGTTTATTATTAAGTAAGTTTTAGCACTATGGCGTCCGTATAGCGCGGTATAAGTGAGTACAAATGAGAATTGAATGTCACACCCTTTGGTGTCTCATCCCTGTGCAGTATCTGAATACTTAGGTAGATTTGGTATCCAGCAATCTGCATCTGTAATACGCAAAACTGACGCCATGGAGCTTAAACTTACTTTTACATATAGGAGCATCTTTTTCAACAGGATTCCTGGTGGGTCTATTTCCATGCTTTTCGAATGCCTTGTATGACTTAATTTGTATACCATGTAAATATGATATATATCAAGGTATACTAAGCTTAGTCTGCCTGCCTGTCCGTCTGTCGACACGATATATATCAAGCTTAAAATTTTTATAGCGTGTTTAGGACGTAAAAAGTGAGGTCAAGTTCGTAAATAATCAACATAGGTCAATTGGGTCTAGGGTCCGTAAGACCCATCTTGTAAACCGTTAGAAATAGAACAAAAGTAACAAATCTACCTAACAAAAAAATAAACAACTTTATCAACAATCATCAGTGTTTACCCGTAAATTCGCAAATATATTTTTAATTTATACGTTGCATATAGGTATAATATATTTCTTTGCTTGTTTATAACTATGTCCATTGAAGAAGTGAGAGGTAAGACACTCTTATAACTTTGTGTGTAAGAGTGGCTATCTTTCGTTACTTACATGACGTAAAAAATAAACGATTGCGTAGTCAACACTGTCTATACATGGTATTTCAACTATTAACCCAGCCAAAAATTTGGTATCAATATTTTTATTTTTTGGGGGTAAACTACCCTTCGTTTTTAAATGTTACTAAAAAAATTTACTCGAAATTCACAATTATGACTCTATACAAAATATCAAGAAGATTTTTCCAACTTTGACAATTCCATTCTTATTGAATATTTATCCGAGAAAATAAATTTTCTTTTTAATTTTCTAAACTAGTCCACAAATTTTACACTCTCGAATAGCACATGTAAATTGATTTATTATTATTTTCTTTCTTACGTTTTTTTATAATTAGAGCTTTTGTTCAAATAAAAAATGATGCTTTCATTAAAATACACGGATCTTCTTGATATTTTAAATAGAGTCATAATTTTTAATTACGAGTAACTTTTCTTAGTAACATTTCGACAACTTATAAAAAAGAAGGGTAGTTTATCAAAAATAAAAATAGTGATTCCAAAATTTGGCTACCCTGTACATTATTAAGAAGTTTTAAATATACCTACATACTTTTCAGAATAAGCAAAGCTTCTTATAAAGAATGACTTTTTTTCTTAAAATGCAAAATAAGGAAATTTACAAGTATAGTTACCTCTATCAGGGGACACACTATATATCTAATTTTGCGTACGTGTGGGTAGATAGATATAAATATTTTTCAACGCATTCACCTGAAAAACTACGATCTCATGATCTGATGGTTGAAGTGTATGTGTGTGGTTGTGTAACAGAGGTTTTTGTTACCAAAATAATAAAATTATACAGTCAATGATTATATTTATAACTACAAACACCACAAGTGAATTTCATTCAATATTATATTTGCATATACTGGGTGGAACTAAATGAAAACTGTTGTTGTAAAACAAAATCACATTATATAGTATAACTGTATCGAGGGTTACAGTTAACTACTTTTTTTATATATCCAAGAGATCATGGTTTCTTTAGTTAAGGTGGTACTTTCGCTTGGGGGAAGTAAATTGTGCACTGACTAACAAACATTTATGAATGATATCATAATTAAATGCCATCAAATATTAATCAAATGTAATAGCTGATATGACTAAACTATTTCCCATCTCGATAATCGTGAAATTGGAGAATGAACCAAGGAACATTGTACTCTTGGTACTAAATCTTACCCTACATATATATCTAACTAGCTTGATACTCGCTCGCTTTACTGGCCTTAAAAGTAAAAACCACCACTTTATAGCCTCCACATCTCTTGATCTCAGGTATCCCTCTTCCATAACACTTGAAGAGATTGTTTTACGCAGCTAAAAGATAAACATAGTTTTCAATTTTTTAAATTGTAAAATAGGCTGTCAGAATTCATTGAGTATATTAGAAAAGGTGGCTCTGAAATATTTCACATTTACTTTTTTAAATTTTTAGTTTCATTAAAAACATTTCATTTACTAGTTTTTGCGTGAAAACGTTACAAACAAATAAACATCCTTACTTTCACATTTATAATATAAAGGGATATCCATTTGGTTTTATATATTCATATTATGTAAGTATATATGAATTTTTAAACGATGCTTTTTAAATTAAAAGCATATTTTCGTGAATTTTCATTATTTATTGAAAATAATAATGGCAAATAATAATTAAACAGAATTTTTAATTAAAATATCATATTAAAGGATATTTTTTATAGAAATATTACTCCATTATATAATTATTGAAATAATAAAAACATTTAATTTATATTTAACAAAGACTAGAATTCGAATTTTAATTAAGTTTACATAATTAGTTACAGAATTTTGAACACATTGAAATAATTTCCAGGAAGTAAAACCAATAAATAAACACTTTTCAATATTGTTTAGCTTCAGATGTCAATGAAATATGTTTTCTTACAGTTAGTGTAGGCTTGTATCAACACTGAAAAGTGCTCTTTTATCGAAGATACGCCCTTTTTTACGATATTTAACCAAATTTCACGATGTATCCAGTTCCGCTTTAGTTGCAATAGGTGATTGAACTAAATTTATTTATCGCTTCGGATGTAAAATTCTTACTTCACGAATAGAAAAGTGAAGATGGCTTTTAAGAATCTCTGCTAGTATTCAGGATAAAGAACATTTAAAATACCCAATTTTGCCATGGTATCAAGTCTAGTTTTACATTTTTAGCAGTAATATGGCTAATTGAAAAGCAGGATTATCCCCTATTCTGGACATTAGTGCCAACTTCAAACACTAAACAAAAATAATACTACTAACCATAAACTTTCTTATTACATATTTATTAAGTTAAAATTAAAAACTTTTTGTATATTATTATAATTTTCTTGCTTGATTCCAGATTTATGGCAAGTTGGAAGAGGATTGGATTTGCAAGGACCATTGTTCCTGCATGAACCACTTCATAGGGTCGAATTCTCGAACAGCTCTGGAGGCCATGTTGATTGCACCGCCCATGGAAGTCCACCACCAGAGGTAACCATTTTCAATCATTTATGAAAAACCAAACAACATAAATAACAATTGTAATTATTGATTTCGTATTTCGCATTGAAATAGTGAAGAATCCTTACCATTATTATTTTTTCTATTTTAGTAGAAATAAAAAGCATACTACTGTAGTTTTTATGGGAGAAAATTCCTTAATTCTGTCTTCTGTCTCTAACCTAGACACCACTCACATTAATTATTAAAATCTCTTCAAGAAATATAAATTTTTAGGAATGTAATATCTACAAAACGAACATAAACACGATTTTAAAAAAATCAGATTTTTCAATACAATTTATTTTATAATTCGAAAAGTTTTTAGAATAGGTACTGAATAACTTTTTTTTATTAAAAAAGTTTCGAATAAAATTTGATATTTCATTTTTTTCTCGTGTAAGCATAATTTTGTTTTTATTGCACAGTTCAGAAGATCAATAATAAAAAATTATTTTCATGATTTAAAATATTTACACAACATATACGTTTATTAAAAGTAAAAAAAAAAAAATTACTTAAGGAAGTTAAATAAGCGCTAATAGTAGAATGAAATAAGATGAAGGGGGTGCAAAGGCTCACTCTAGTCGGGAAAGAAAATACACAGAAATAGATTACACGGGATAGAATACACAGAAATACACAGAACATAGATGTTTTATAATTGACTGCAGAATAAGCTTATATGACTTCCTAAATAAGCTTATAAAGACGAACGAAAGAATTTGTTTACCAACTTTCGATCTGAGGCCTAATTTCCGAGATAATTAACCAAATTAATTAATAAATTTATCCAATGACTGAGCACTTTTCAGTCAAAATGAAATAAAAATGAATAGTGTAGGATAAGAAACAATTTTTGGTATTATTGATATGGGCGCAGTGAAGTACTTAGACTTTTATTTTAAATTTGCTTCAAAATTTTTTCAGCATTTCTGTTAACAACGATTGATCTATATAATATTTAATATTTGCCCCCTCTATTTCTCATATTTACTTTCTTATATTACATTGAAAGTTACTATTATATTGAAAGTTAGTATACAGATTGGCAACCATCTCGTTAGGGATTATAATATGTGAAGTAAGAAGAGCATAATAGATGAAGTAAAACGTTCTTATGGTCTTATGTTCGCTGTCAATAGACACACTAAACCTGCCTGGCTATGTGATTGCTATACAACACTACTGTGTTTTTTTCTTAGTTTTATGCATAATGACGTCTTACTTCAAATATTATACTCTTCTTATTTCATCTGATATATTATGGTGAAAATTTGATGGATGCATGTTAGGTACTCTTTCACGCAAAAACTACCGAACGGATTTGGATGAAAATTGGCACAGAGATCTCTGTGCAAATGGATAGATTTGTTTTAATTTTTCATAGAGCAAAGGCTAGTCATAATTTTTTATAAAGGTAATGGTAGTATATGGGTCAGAAAATGTCTTAGACTAATTTTTATTCCGAAAAAATCACAGTTCGTTTGGGATAATATACAGGATAGGGTTCTGTGAAAAAGATTTACAGCGCATTTTTCTCAAGAAGGCTATTTAATTTACACAATAACGATAAAAACTCTCAAATCGTCTTTTAATTGCGGATAACATCGCGGGCGCAGCTAGTATATTATAATCCCTAACGAGATGGTTGCCAATCTGTATATTGGAAATTAATATGGAAGTCAATTATTATTCTGAACTTGTTAATGAATAAAAAATGTTAATAAATAAAATCATACCAATTTCAATTTATAGAAGATAATTTTACCGTAACATTGTTGATAATAATTCGTATATTAATGTAGATACAGAAAGTTCCTGATATAATGTAACAAATTCGGTATAACACGCTTTTTATTACTAACACAATAAATAAGAGTTTAAAAAAATTTAAAAACAACGCTTTTGTAACTAGCTGAATTAAAAAAAGTGGGGGGTGTTGAATTTCAATTATTGTAAATATTTTATAGACAGACATATTGATAACAGTTTAGTCATTATAAAATATCTTAAAAACGCTTTTTTACGATAAAATAATTTTTTTGAAGTTGAAGAAATTATTTTCTACCTTTTAATTCAGCTAGTTACAAAAGCGTGTTTTTTAAAAATGTTTTGTGTTTTTTAGTTTTTTAAACTGTTATTATTTCTTTATCAAAAATTCATTATAAATATGGTGGAAGCGCAAATAAATGTGTATATTTTCAGATATGGAAATCGGCAATCCTAAAGATCCTGGACATGATAATGAAATAAACTTATTAAATTATTGTATTGTCATCGGCCCTTGATAAGTATGCCAAATTTTGAGTTAATTCGACGTTTTGAAGGGGGTCAAAATCATATTCAAAGATTCCTTTACATACTAACATACGAACATACGAACATACGTATGAAGCTAATAAAAGAGTGTTAAAAATGTTTCCGTCCAGCCAGAACTCGAACCGAGTATCCAAGGCGGCCAACATTTGTGTGTAATTATTCCTTTAAAGCTACTGACGGTCAAAATAAAAAACAAATGCCTAATGTATTTAGAAAAAAGCTATAAGAAAGGATAGGTCAACTCATTTTTACTAGGCACATATTTTTTGCTGTTACAAAATTTTTTGTTAATCTTACAACATTAAAAACGAGCATTCTTTCAGAAACTTTCAATACATCAGCAAACATATATTTCACAATAAATATTATGACTAGAAAATATTATTGTAGATAATTCATTCAACTATGAAAATAATCATATCTTGATCAGAAATAATAATAAACAATTATTATTATAACATTCATATTATATTTTATCCAATCAATAACTAATTAGAAAGGCTTAACTAAGCATTTGATTTTAATTATATATACATGTTTTTAAGAGTATTGTTATACATGTATATATCATTATCATTATTATTGATATTATCTCATGGATATAATTCATTAAAAATAAGGATTATAATCTATCTACTACTAATCATGGATCTATAATAATTATTACTGACAAGTTCAGAAATAATTTTATCTATCACACAACACGTATTAATTAAATCTTTGTTTTTTTGCATATTTATTATGATATTTATGTTTATTTGTCAAAAAGAAAAGCTGAGAAAAAATATATTGACATTTAGCACCCCGTTACTTTTTAATAGGGAATAATCATTTATTTTTTTTAAATATTTTTCATTCATTTTTTACACTGTTATAACATAGTAGAAAATATAAATACTGTTTAAAAATGCGTTAGTTAATTAAGTGTAAAAAAATATTTAAAATACAGAATAATTTAGAGATGTTCAAACGCAGTCTTTTGGCCCTCTCTGTTGATGATATCAGTATTAATATGTGACCTGTCAATTGGTGATAGTTCAACTTATAATTTGCACTTTAAAAAAATGAATTTACAACACAGAATTTACACTCGTTATTATTAAGTTTTCTAATAAAAAGTCGTAGAATAATATAACTCAATGTAATACCATACGAAATATAAGTAATTAATACCATACAGTATGTCAACAAATTTGACAAGCCTTGTGTCCGTTTTAAAATTTGAATTTCCGTTTTAGAAATTTTGAATTTCACTCGCTGAATTTCCTATTTTATTAATTAATTATAAGTAATTAAAAATGTATTCATTACTAAAATAATGGTTTAGTTGAAATGTCCAGCCAATAAAATTACAGAAAAAAATATTTGAACCAAATTTAAATTTCATGAATATTCCCTATTGCCTGTAGGTATACAATTTTTCAATAAGTCCCTTTTATAATAATTATCTTGCAGTTTTTGTTGAAAAATATCTTGTAGATACAAAAAAAAACTAATTAAATGCAAGTTGAACACTTATGGAGAGAATTCAACCACGAATAATCATACAGTGTGTCGCATTTCAGATTAAGACACCCTCATATTTTTGTTATTTATAAGCATATCGATTTGAAATTTTGCACAAGGTAGGTAATGGGTCACATTAATTAAAATACTTAACTGAAGTCAAAAATTTAAACTCAGCTTACTAAAAAATTGATAAATAGGACCGATTCTTAATATTTTTCCTAGGGTTAGAAATGGTTAGAGTTAAAGAGAAAAAGTTAGCTTTGAATATTTTATTACATAAGTTTATTGAAATATTTGAATACATAACACTATTAAATTATAAATTTGTCCAATTTTTACATTCCATAGAATACTAGTTATAAAATTAAAAAATAAACTTATAACCAGTGTGCTATGGAATGCCAAAACTAGAATTTTGTCATGAAAATCGGTATATGGGTATTTATTCGATATATCTAGCCATCTCTAACGCTGGACAAAATATTAATAATCAGCCCTATGTGTCACTTTGTAGTAGGCTGGGTTTAAAATTCTGACTGCGGTTAAGTATCTTAACAAAAGTGATACACACTGTACCTATAACCTTTGTAAATATGACCCAGATCCATTTGATGTGACAAAAAACGTTCGTCGTATAATCTCAGTTTACTACTAAAACTTTGTTTATGAATATCATAACATTTTTTTATTATATATAATATAAATAAATTTTCACGACTTGAAACTTCCGTTTAGCCTTTCTTGCTTAAGTAAGATATATGGTTCCAAAATTTAACCCAATGCCTTCGATGATAAGGGGGTAAAATGACCAATTTTCATAAAATTTCTTTAAAATTTTCCAAACAAATCAGATACAGGTCTAAGAGATCAAAGATTTTAAAAATCTAAGAATGTAAAGGGACAGACAAGGGGAAGTGACTTTGTTTAGTACTATGTATTGATTGTTTTTTCAAATCTAGGAACCTACTTTGAAACAAATTTTGGTTAAATTATTTTGCCTTTGCTTTTAAAATTTTGTTTGTTTTGTCAACAGGTTGAATGGATTTTATCGGATGGATCACCAGTACATCAAGTACCTGAATTACGTTTATTATATTCAAATGGATCGCTTGTATTTCCACCATTTGCTGGAGAACGGTACAGACATGATGTACATGCCGCACTGTATCGATGCCGATTACGTAGTTCAATAGGATCAGTTCGTAGCCGAGATGTTCATGTTAGAGCAGGTGCGTTTTAAAATGAAATTTAATCAAATGTAATTGCTTTGTGTGAAGTGTATAGGTCCTGGGTGTAAAGATACAATAGATGTGTTTAATTTTATAGAACTTAATACGAATGAAGAATATATTGTGTAAACCGTTTATAAAGAATGCGAGGAAACCAACACAACAAGTTATAACACTATTTAAAAAAAAAATTCTTTGAAGGAAAACTTCTTTTGCTACGCTTGACTTGGGGCGTAAACTGGAGAATTTATGATCAGAATGGCACGAAAATGTGTGATCAAGCTTGTTATGCAAAGTGTGATCTAGTTGAGAGGGAGATATAAGTTAGTGAAGATAGAAAAATAGAGAGTTAAGTTTCAACAAAATAACAACATCCATGTCATACTATTAGTATATAAAATATTATACATTTACACAGAAACCCAGTAGCTTAGTGGCAGAATGCTGGACTCCGATACCGGAGGCCAGCGTAAAATAAAGACTTTTTTGTGATTTTGTTAAAAAATTTGTTGACAATACGACTTTATATTTTGGGCAATTATAAAGAATTTGTGGCATTTTTTACATTACCTCACCGTTTTCAATATGACTTTATTTTATTTTCACAACCAAAAAATAATGTTTATTTTAGTCAATAACGAATTTTCGATAAAAAATTATTAATTATTTCTAATGGCATCTTCTTTGCTTTTTTATTTCTCGAGAATTGCTGCAATAATAATTTGATTCACTAGTCAACAGATTTTCTTTAGCTTTTGTAGCAATCGATATCACTATAGATTATTTTCACTGTGTGATGTGTACAGCTTTGTTCGATACCAAACAACTCTGAATTTTATTTGTAATTTATGTATATGCTTTACAAATTTAAAAGATTTCCTAAAGGGTTCTACATGAAACTGGTCATATTGTTTCGACTTTTATTTATGATAATTCATTTTTCAAATTTGTTATACGTGATACTACAGTTCCAGATTTAAATTTAAATTATTCTCGAAATATGATCCTGCAAATTGTTTTGGTAATTTTATGATTTCTTTTAAAAATTATAATTCTATGAATTTACTATCGACGTTTTATGATTTAATAAATAAATCGTTAATTAAGTTTAAAACGGCGGTAAAAAAAGCCACTGAATATGAACAGACCACATGAGTCACATGTATCAAAAAAAAATTATTCACATAAAATATACAAGCTATTTTCGCTTAAATACACGTGTTTGATCAATACTATTTTTAAATGAGAGATATTTGAATGCAAAAAATGTATTTCGTTATCCACGGCAGAATGTACGTGCTTGCTGCTTCTGTTGGGAAGCAGAAAGTCAGCCAATTATACTTGGGTACCAAAGCATAAATGTGGGACTTTTGGCCTCCCAAGAGAAGCAGCAAGTACGTACTTTCGATCGAAAATAAAGAAAAATAGTATACATCACACGGGCAGAATTGCTCGCAATGTTGCCCTCGGATTCGTCCCGGGTATATTATGGTCCAGTGAAGAAATCTCAAACTCTCTGCCCTTGTAGTGTAATATACTATCTAATGTGCTCCGTCATGAAAATTTCATTATATTTCGCTAAAACATCATCAGATTGGAACGCTACCAACGTACAAAAATATACTATTTACATTTATTTTGGTTGCATTTCATTGACAGTATTCTCAAATGTGTATAAAGTTGCATCAAAATAACTGTAAGATATAACGAGAAACTACCGACTTCTATGAATAAAGTAGTAAACATCCATTTTAAATTTACAAATACATAAGTTATATCATCTGTATCTGAATGATTAATGGACCAAATATGACGATGCTGCTACCAGGATGAGAATGAAATTGTGAATATATATACTACAAACCAGACTGTTTACTGATAGATCTTATATATGACTTCCATACATCACCGTCAAAGAAAATAATGTTGCAATTTATGTTTTTAACCATTTTATCGATAAGCAAAACTTACAACGGTGTTTGAAAATCCTTGAGGTATTCGATTGAATAAAATTTACTTTTTGATCAAATTGTTAAATATCAGCCTTTGAAATTGTTAAAAATTATAGTCTCTCAAGTAGCGTTTTGACATTAGAAAACCTGTTATTCTGGTATTTCAAATGAATAACCCGTTAGCACTGGCATGAAATGTTCAGTAAATCATAACTTCTACATTATTTTATATAAATTTTTAACTTTCCACTAGAGGAAGTTATTATAATGGGTACGAATTTCCAAATTGAAATTTTCGGCATGTCTTTACGTCTCATGGTTAGGCCAAGGCATTAATACTAATTTAGAGAAGAAGTATATATATGTGTGTGTGTGTGTGTGTGTGTGTGTGTGTGTGTGTGTGTGTTTGTGTGTATGTGCATGTGTACTTACGTAAGTAAACATTTATTTCGTCATCGATATTGCCAGAACAAAAAATAATATAGACTTCGTTGAGGGTCGATCGATGCGTATAAAAGACAATATGATCCCAAAAAATTTTAATAACATTCGGTCGAGTCAGTCGAGTTTTTTTTAAATATTTTTATAACTTTTTATTATGCTGGGAAGTTATTTGTGCGGACCTCAAGGGTCGCTCCAGACTTTATCGGCTTGTTTTTAATTTAATACTAACTAAAAACAGTTTTATTACGTGGTTATTGAATGATGTTTAGAAAATATTAGAGCAGGGAAATAGTTTAAATAATTAAATTTATTTTAAATTATTTCACCATATTTCTATCACTTAAATTAAGTACAACTTACATAAAACCAAGTTATTCAGTGTTAAAAGTTATTATTATTGTTACTTTCTTTTTCGGCAGATATTTGTACTCTATATGAAACCTTCTCTAGGTATCTAAAAATGAATGGAAAAAATTACGATAAATGCACGAAAAAAAAAACTAACGTTTTTAGAAATTGTTTTAAAAACTACCAAGCGAAAAATAAACTATTATATATAATTTAAATTGATACTAGAAACAATTTTTTTAAAAACTGGTCGAGTCGAGTGAAAGAATTATAACATTTTCACAAAAATTGGCGATTATGGCATGTAATTTTAACATATAAATAATTACTATGGAAATGAATGGTCAAATAAACCTGGCTCATTTCGAAAAGTGAAATAATTAGGTAATTCAAAAGAACAGTCAACTCAAATATTTCAATTTCAATAAAAATATTTCCAAAATTTGTCCCAAAAAATGATAGTTCTCTAAGTATCTTTTTCATCTCATCTGATGTCCTTGACCATCACTTTGACATTGATTTAAGAAGGAGTGTTATAAGTTTAAAGTGTTTATCTGTGCGTCCATGAGTTTCTCAGTGACATCGTAGCCTCAAAACGATCGAACCGACTTGAGAATACTTTATAGCTAAATTTCCAAAAATCGGTTTAAAAGAAATAAATCACTTTATCGGTGGTTTTTTTAATTTTGTAAATTTTACTTGTTCTTCGTTTCATTGATTCATTGCTAAGTATTTTCTTTTGCATCTGTTTATCATATGTACCTATTAATTAAACACGTCTTTCCAACAAAGAAAGAAAATTTAAAAGAAACAAACAAAATTGGTTTCTAACAAAACAAGATGAATGCATACAGAAATAAAACTTACGGCGAAAAGAAGTCTGCATATCTATAATTAATATGGAAGTCTCCCAAAGAAAAATCTCAGTATGTATATAATATAAGTACAAATATATGCAATTTTCTATTTGTTTGTTATCAGTATATTTGTATAAAATACTACATAACTACGTAAAAAGAAAACAAAAAACCTAAAAAAAAAATATATAAAAAATAACTTAATGGACATATGAAAGGAAAGATGCAGTATACAGACTGGGTCTCTGAAAACTACTTGTGCGTATTGCATCATTTGCCTGCAGTGATTTCTTTCATCAGAAAAACATAGCTGCTGCGACCAAATATAACTTTTTTGGAGCTTCGATATTTTGGGAGACATTTGTGATAAAAATTTAATTGATTTTTTAACCCCCGAACTAAAAAAAGGGGTGTTATAAGTTTGACCACTATGTGTGTGTGTCTGTCTGTGGCATCGTAGCGCCTAAATACATAACCGATTTTGATTTTTTTTAACCGACTTCAAACAAAAAAGGAGGAGGTTATCAATTCGACTGTATTTTTTTTAATGTGTGTTACCTCAGAGCTTTTGACTGTGTGGTCCCATTTCATTTTGGTCCAGTTCTGACAACGACATCCATGAGAAAACCATAAAGTCTTAAATTTGCATTAAGTATGCACGACAAGAGGACGAATAACTCAATATCATTCCGACCGATTTCAATGATTCTTTTTTTAGTTACAAATTAGTCAGTGTACTTCATATTCACTAAAAATCACAAAATAAAAAAATTTTTAACAAAAAAAACACCGACTTCAAAAGAAATACTTTTCCAAAACAAATAATAGTTCTGTTGTTCTTGGTCGAAATCGTTTGAGGGGATAAACTACAAAGCTATAAATTGAAAACTTTTAAACGGTGGGAGATACAGAACATATTTTTTATTTTTTTTAGAACTATTTTAGTTTATTTTATAAAGACAAGCAAAAACATATTTTTTTTCTTTGAATTTTTTTTCATACAATCGATAATTTGATGGAAATATTCGACTGAAGGGAAAATACCTTTCACATTCAATACGATGAAACTCTTTTAATAAAAATAAGGCAAAGATATTCTACTGTCGTTCGGGAATCCCAATTTTATAAGAACAACAAAAAACAGTACCCTAATGCCACTGCCCTATATAAGGTACGTTCATTATGTCGTTTATTAACAAAAAAATAAATGATTAGTTTTGTACCACATTGTACAAAGTGAGTGTAACAGCTTGGCTAGAAACAACACAGAAACCATTTGTTTAGTTTCATATAATAAAACAAGATCAACAAAATGAAGAATATATTTGTATAAAAAATATATAGTAGTTATGACAATTGGAATAGACTGTAGTGGATAGTAAGTATAATAAACAAAGATAAAAATTAACATCAAAATATAGTAAATAAATATTATACTATCCCATTGTTATTACAACAATATAAGTTCTAAAAGTTTGAATAAAATATGATGGTCAAGTATGATGAGACTGCATAAAAGTATATACAGTGATAGGAAAAACTTCGGCAGCCCTGAAATTACTTTCAAACGGTTCAAGTTAAAGAGCTAAAATTTCTAGAGAACCTAAAATACGAAACTTCTTACGACAATATCTCCTACGCATCCCATTTAAAGGAGAGAAAGTACGTTTATTTTTAATTGATCGGGGGTCCAGTGATGTCTTATTTGAAAGGGTTTTCAAGACTAGTAGTCGATTTTATTTTTTTTTGTTACATTTAGCGAAAAAAAAGCATATGCACAGATACCAGAGAGGTTTAAGAGTAAGTAAATTATAGGGAAATGATGAGCCACGAGATCCTTGTCTTTGCTATGACACTTACACGCAGACGCGTTTTTTTCAAAAACTATACAATAATAAGTATCATTCCTACATTATTAATTGATTCTAAACTGCCTCCAGTGTGCGTGAATGTGATTTTGTTGCGCTTAATGTAACAAAAATCATTGTTTGTCTTGAGAAAGTCTTTCAAGCCAGTCAACACTCAATCCCTCCGTGCTGTTTACAAAAACACTATTTCCCTAAATAAATAGTTAAAATAAAACCCTTATAATTTTATAATTTTATAAAATTTTAAATCTTGTACAAGAACTCATCTCAAAAAATAACTTATCATATTATATTTCGCTTGTGAAGTTATTTGAAAGAATATTCTGTGTAAAAGAGTGTCTGCACATAAAAATTATGTTTTCTAAGGTTTTTATAAAACAAAAATTTCACAACTTTGTAAACGTTCATTTCGATAAATCATTAAGGAGAAAAATCATCTCAGATTTGTGATTTAATTTTCAGAAGTCTACTCAACCAAGATTTTATCTTTACCATCTATGAAGATTTCAAATTTTTGCTATACTCAAACAGCGACTATAGAAATCCTTTTATTCAGATTGTTACAGGATTTTTTGTGAATACAAACAAAAATTCCGAAATCTTTGATCGTTTTCTTTTTTCAATATGAAAATACATCACTTAATTTACGACGACATTATGTCTAGTACTTTTTTGATTTCCTTGAGCAAATTCACTTAGATTACGTGATGTTTTATTTCCCTTAATATAACATGACGTTCATACGAATATAGATTGCTGCATCTTCTTTACATGGCTGCCAGAAGTATTTACAAAATGAATATATAATATTCATAATAATACATAGGAGAAGAAAAAAATTATTTATACGAAAAATAAATGTGCGTCGAAAAGTTTATAAAACATTTAAATGGCTCATACAAAAAAATTACATTATCATATATGTTTAATTTCAAATTATCTACCAAAAGAAAGACAGTTGGAAAATTAACTTTTTTTTCTTAATTTAGTGCGTTCTTCTTCTTTCTAATTAGCAATTACTCATCAACACAATTTATTTAAATTATAGCTTCTACTACATTATAACTCATAATAAAAAAAAAAGCCTTATGCAAGTAGGTACCGCGCTCAAGTGCCGTTTTTTATTTTTTAAATTAAAGGTTAATAATAAAATAAATTTAAAGTTAAAAAAGTTATTTAGAAAAGTAGATTAGGAGAAACTTATGAAGACAGCGAAGATTTTCCGAAGATAACGATAGGGGAACACGCATATATATATTCGCACCATGTGTGGATTGTATGGATTGCATTTATGACTTACATTGAAAATTTAATATTATGGTCTCACAAATTTAAATAAATAATTATGATAATTTACATTTGAAAAATAATATTTGTGCAATTTGATTTCTTATTATTTCAAAATTTTTAAAGCATTAAGTTTAATTAATTAGTGTTTTTTCAATAATTTTAATTTGACATTTTCTATTACATTAACATCTAAAGAATTGCAAATTAGTCATAACTGCCTCCTTTATCGCCAAAATTTTTCACTGGAAGCGCTGGCATCGATTTTATTGTCCCTACCATGACACTACGCACACAACGAATACATAAATGTCTATTTTTTCGCATTTTCAAACAAAATTTCTGATAATTTATCGATTAAAAAACTTTTGAAATTAAATTTCCTACAAAGAACCATACAAAAAAAATCAATTTTTCAGAAATGGACGATAAACCATA
Source organism: Chrysoperla carnea (assembly GCF_905475395.1). NCBI lineage: Eukaryota > Metazoa > Arthropoda > Insecta > Neuroptera > Chrysopidae > Chrysoperla > Chrysoperla carnea. The sequence goes on along the minus strand of NC_058340.1, from coordinate 52,539,903 downwards.
TATTATATATGGTTATATTAATTCAAAAGTAACTATGAATGGTCCTGTGTGCATATTTAATGACGCTTAATCCAATGGTACGGGTTTCGAGACCGAATTTTAGCCGGGGAGTCAGTAATTTTCAAACTATATCTATATATATTTTTGTGTAAGTAATGCCGGTTTTCCACTAAACGGGCAAACAAAAGAAAAACTGAGACCCGATTTGAAAAAACAAAACTTCTACTTTTTTCAAACTTTTCGGAGACTGGAAATGCATTAGCAAATGGCCATTATAGTTTCAGTTTTGTTTTTGTCATAGTTTTGTTGCACTTTTAGTTTTGTTTTTGATTTCCGTTTAGTGAGAAACCGGCATTATGAATTTTCGCTCGTATTTATGAATGCAATAGTTCATATAATTATAATCTGTTAATCCTCTAATCTTTATGTGGCATTTTTAAGATGACTTTCTATTAAATCTTCTTTTAAAATTACCAACCGTGGCTTTGTTGACAAAGTGGAAGCGTTTTTTTTAACCGCGATCTTAGTAATTGTGATCGAATCTGAAAGAGAATCAGTTGACAAAAAGGACGGTCTAGGATTTGAGTGGAAGTCTATAAAACGACTACAACTCTATGGGCTATCAATGAAATGTCAAAATACTGACGACAACAAAAAAACACATGTAAGTAATTTTCTATTCAACACTTAAGTTAATTTATTTAAATTGACATATAAATATTCTTTCTTTTTGTTTTTAGCGTTTACAAATATGTCAGTTCTAAAGTTAAAATCATTAAATGAATTTAAAAAAAAAAAATAAGAAACTAAAAAAAAATCACAACTTCACAAAATCACAAGGCGACATAACCTTATTAAAGTAAGTTTTGTTATCTTTTTTTTTATTACTTTTTTGTTTTATTAAAATGTGTGATCCTAGTTTTGAATTGAACATTTCCGATTTTGGCGTATAATTCTTCCTGTGCAGTGAACCAATTCACTATCCTCGGTATCTGACCCGTGACTCGATTTAGTCAAGCATTACACGGGGCAGAATACAGCGAAGATTAAAGACCGCGAAGCGCAGCTCCGAGCGAGTTTTCGAGACACCCGTAAATAGGGCTGTCTAAACTCGTGGTCAGCTACCTTCTAAGCGCGGTATTGGTCCACATACACAACAAAATTTATATATTTAATGGAAATCGAATCGGAAATGTTCAATCGCTTATTTTAAAACTACGTATATTAAACGTTTTTTGAATTTTTTGTAGGTAAATCTCCAATTACTATTAGATACGGATTAAAACAGAAGAAACAAATAACAACCGTACCTTAAAATCTAGGAAAAACCACCATAGGAAACCGAGCGGTACACAGCCAAACAAACAACACCAGCCGTTGATGAAATGTCCAGGTATAATTAATTTGATCGTTATGTAAGTCCACTTCTTTGAAGTTAAAACCAATTATCTTTATTTCCAGATTAAATTGCCCAATCAATCCATCAATTGTACGATGTAATATTAAAACGTGCTCGCGTTGCGGGCACGAACGTGTATATTATTAATTTTAATAAAATGTTTATTCGAAGTGTATCCTTCAATGGTGATTTTTCAAGAGAACCTAATTTTTAAATTGTCTCATCTTATCAGCTCGGTTCTGTATTCATACGCCGCTACGTTGTTATTGTTTGTTAAATTTTAATAATTGTTGCGCGTGGTGGCTATTCACACGTTAGCGTGTACTGACGTCCGTTCACACGCTAGCGTGATTTTAATTCAATTTTTTTTTTTTTTTTTTTTTATTATTTTATTTTTCACTTTTGTACATATTTCTTTTCGTGTTCGTGTGTTTTAATGATTGTTACCCCTTCTGCTTCAATCCGTATAATGATTTTGATCGCGCTTATTACTATAATTTGACTGATTTTTAATTACTGTCAACCAAACCTACAATCAAAATACTGTGAACCTTATTGAACGGTTCAGTCTCCCCCACTTTAAGGAGAAATACTGTTGTATTTCGGAATTTATTATTGTCTACTAGTTTTAGGTACAGGGATACGTCGCAACCTATTCCTCCCTACAATTTTAGAAGGAGGGAGTCCCGTAACTCATAGCCTATCACATCATCTCCGGCCCGTAGGCGCTGGATGATGAGCCGTAGCTCAGGATTTCCTCCCGCTGACGTTGCAGAGAGGTAAAGGTTTGTGGTACCTCGTCTAGACTGAAATTTTTCCTGTATGTCCGTCTGTCATATTCGCACTTTGATTGCAGGATTGGCTACATGCTAACTTACTTATGGATTCACATAAATATTTTATTGGAGATTTACCTCATGAATATCATGCTTGTGTGATGCGTTGAGTCGTGTTTGGGAACGCATAAACTGTATGACTCTTGATGGTGTGGCGTCCTCCTCTCCTACTGCTGTTGTTGGCGCAGGTTGACCAGTCGGACCTGCCTGTGCTGGTGGCGCAAGAACAGGATGATGTGTTGGAGTTGTATTCGATTGCGTAGTTGGCGCATGATTCACATGATTTGGACACATTAAAAGAGTTTGTTCGTACTGTGGAACACTCCACATCCCATAACCAAAATACTGCTGAGGTTGTGCAGACGACGCAGGTGGGACCATACCAGGCGCAGGATTCAATATCGGTGCGTTTCCAGGACTCGTACCAATATTTGTTTGTCGTACATTTCCAGCCAATACTGTCGTGGGTAGGGTGGAATTGGCTTTCGACACTGATGGTGCTATTGTCGTAATACCATGAGCACCTGGAATATCTGGCGGAGTAGCGTAACTTGGTGAATTTGCGTCAACAATGGTACCCAATCCAGCAGTGTTATTTGTTGTAGTTGTTGTGTTGACGACGATTGTTGTCACAACCATTGGAACATCTGCTGATGATGTCGTGTGTTTGTTGGACCGTGTAGTCGGCATCCTCTGGCAGTTCACCTAGACGTTACGCTCGTACGAACAATGAAAAAAAAATTAGTAGTATGTATTTTTTTTTTTTTGCAAAATTTATTTTAACTTATGTGCCAATAATCCCTTTTTTTTTTTTTTCTAATCCAGACTCGATCAACTAACTACGCTCTGCTACCAACTGTGGCATTTTTAAGATGACTTTCTATTAAATCTTCTTTTAAAATTACCAACCGTGGCTTTGTTGACAAAGTGGAAGCGTTTTTTTTAACCGCGATCTTAGTAATTGTGATCGAATCTGAAAGAGAATCAGTTGACAAAAAGGACGGTCTAGGATTTGAGTGGAAGTCTATAAAACGACTACAACTCTATGGGCTATCAATGAAATGTCAAAATACTGACGACAACAAAAAAACACATGTAAGTAATTTTCTATTCAACACTTAAGTTAATTTATTTAAATTGACATATAAATATTCTTTCTTTTTGTTTTTAGCGTTTACAAATATGTCAGTTCTAAAGTTAAAATCATTAAATGAATTTAAAAAAAAAAAATAAGAAACTAAAAAAAAATCACAACTTCACAAAATCACAAGGCGACATAACCTTATTAAAGTAAGTTTTGTTATCTTTTTTTTTATTACTTTTTTGTTTTATTAAAATGTGTGATCCTAGTTTTGAATTGAACATTTCCGATTTTGGCGTATAATTCTTCCTGTGCAGTGAACCAATTCACTATCCTCGGTATCTGACCCGTGACTCGATTTAGTCAAGCATTACACGGGGCAGAATACAGCGAAGATTAAAGACCGCGAAGCGCAGCTCCGAGCGAGTTTTCGAGACACCCGTAAATAGGGCTGTCTAAACTCGTGGTCAGCTACCTTCTAAGCGCGGTATTGGTCCACATACACAACAAAATTTATATATTTAATGGAAATCGAATCGGAAATGTTCAATCGCTTATTTTAAAACTACGTATATTAAACGTTTTTTGAATTTTTTGTAGGTAAATCTCCAATTACTATTAGATACGGATTAAAACAGAAGAAACAAATAACAACCGTACCTTAAAATCTAGGAAAAACCACCATAGGAAACCGAGCGGTACACAGCCAAACAAACAACACCAGCCGTTGATGAAATGTCCAGGTATAATTAATTTGATCGTTATGTAAGTCCACTTCTTTGAAGTTAAAACCAATTATCTTTATTTCCAGATTAAATTGCCCAATCAATCCATCAATTGTACGATGTAATATTAAAACGTGCTCGCGTTGCGGGCACGAACGTGTATATTATTAATTTTAATAAAATGTTTATTCGAAGTGTATCCTTCAATGGTGATTTTTCAAGAGAACCTAATTTTTAAATTGTCTCATCTTATCAGCTCGGTTCTGTATTCATACGCCGCTACGTTGTTATTGTTTGTTAAATTTTAATAATTGTTGCGCGTGGTGGCTATTCACACGTTAGCGTGTACTGACGTCCGTTCACACGCTAGCGTGATTTTAATTCAATTTTTTTTTTTTTTTTTTTTTTATTATTTTATTTTTCACTTTTGTACATATTTCTTTTCGTGTTCGTGTGTTTTAATGATTGTTACCCCTTCTGCTTCAATCCGTATAATGATTTTGATCGCGCTTATTACTATAATTTGACTGATTTTTAATTACTGTCAACCAAACCTACAATCAAAATACTGTGAACCTTATTGAACGGTTCATTTACAAACTACTCATTCAGTACGATAATTACATATAATAAAAATCTGCACAAAAATGACAGTTTTTATCATAAAAAATGTAAAATATTAGTCCATGATTAAATTAGTTCATTAAAAAAATCTAGAATAAAAAAAGTTTTTATACAAAAAAAAAACTGTACATGTAAAATATACATTACAAGAACATAAATTTACCTAAGGAAAATAACATGTAAAAAAATTGTATATCATGTGTTACTTAACATGTCATGTGAGTCCATGAATTATTCTATACATTGTTAATGGTCTATTTATTTTATAACCATTGAATGCAAAGTTAAGGCAATCAAATACTAGACTTTCAGTTACCATGATAGATGATAAATGTGACTGAAAATCTAATGAGCATACTCTTGTTCGAGGGTCATCATAAAGCACAATTACAAAAAATCTTGCAAAAAAACGAAAAGATATAATGAATTTTCTTATTTCGACTTCGGTATAAACACAATAATCTCCTATCAGTGATTTAAACTGCAATTTTTGAATCGTTTCAAAAGATTGATTTCTTTAGCGATTTTTTTTATAATTTGAAACTAGCCGAATAAAAGCCATCTATCCAAATAAAATAGAGAGTCAAAAATGCTAAATTTTTCCTGTTTTAAATTTTAGCTTGCGTTTACATGGAAAATTTTGTCAATTATGTTAATTATAAAAACCAGTGGTGTCATGGAACACTCGATGGGAACTATGCCCTTTTCTAACCTTCGTACACTATAAATGTAGCGCTTACTTTTTTTATTTACAAGGTATTTTTCTAAAAATTTAAGGTATTAATTTTAGAAGTCAAATACTTGGTTTATTATTGAAGAATTTAATTTAATAGCTACTTTTACTATTTATAATGTTTGAGTTTTATATGAGCTAACATTACCTACATTTGGTTTGATCAGGATATTTATTATGCCATAACATAAAATTTTCTTGTACTGACTTTACATTATCTCTATTACCTTCAACTTCTGATAATCTCACGTTCACAACTATTTTTTTTTAATGAAAAAACATAAAATTTTGACAAAAAATAAAAAATTATAAAAATATTTTTGCATATTCTCAAAATTCATTACATACTGAATCGCTTGAAAAAGTTCTAGTTTCCAAGTTGATCTAGGTCAAAATAGTTTTTCGTGTCGTTGTTTTTTAACACTTTTTTGCTTGTACCTACCAACCAGCAAACAAATCACAACGATAACGTGCGATAAGTAACATATTTCCAAAAGCTTCGTTATTAATTTCATGTTGATAGTTATAAAATCTACATAAGGTAGAAAAGGTTTGACTGTTTATAAATAATAAAAATTGTTTGGGACAATAATGATTTTATACAAGCTAAAGCTCAGAAAAGAATGGGCAGAGTTTTTAAATTTCACCCGGTATACATTGCAAAACCATTAATTTAAAAAAATAACATAATAATAAAAGAATATAAAATAGAAAATGAAAAACTTACAAAATAATAATACTCAACTCAATAAATTATAAAAATATAAATTTCTTTTAATGGTTTTTAGCATTCCATTAAGGTGATAACATTTTAAAAAGAACGGAAAACGTTTTTGAAAATTGCCTGTGTTATTTATAAAAGTATACTATATTTTACACACATATATACCTAAATGTATGTAGTAGAGCGTATTACCACGTATTTTTATAGCTTACAGACACAAAATAAAAAGTTTTCTTTATTTCGTTAAGTTAAAATGCATATTGTTACCAAAATATAAATATACAGGTTGTTTAAAAAGTAAATGTTGAAGGGCAAGAAAATATTTGAAGATACCAAAATTGTTTAATGTTATATGAGCATAGTCACCCTATTAGCTCAGTTACCCGCCCAACAAAATTAATTTAATTAATAGTTGTAATGGGCTGGTGTAGTGCATCGTATATGCATGAAGGAGGTGCACTCAGCCTCTGAAATTGAGAAGCTGATAAATGAAAATATCAGCGGAAAGGTGGTAAAACACATATATGGTATCACAATGAGCTCTATGGCCTAAGTGTGTCCTTCGTGGGCAGCCAATATAACCTAACCTATAACCATTATGTTACCCCGTTAATTAAAAAAAAAGTTAAAAAGTATAAAAGTATTATAATTGAACAACTGCTAGGGTTGGAACACAAAACGTCCTATTTTCAATCAAACTATCGTTAAAATGCATTGAACATTTTAGAACTATAGATGTGGATATATTTGGTTATAAAAATAAAATAAATAATCAAAATCCCAACATCGTTCAATAAAATTTGAAAAGAAAGAAACAAGCCCAGTAGTTTACATAACAATTTTAACAGTCGAGGCTCATTATTGGGAATATTTGATCTCCGGTCTTGATATTAATGGGTCCCGACTGTTAAAATCGTTATGTAAACTACTAGGCTTGATTTTTTCTTGTCAGATTTTATTTAACGCAGTCGAATTTACTTATTACTTTACTCATTTTATTTTTGACATTTTTGTGTCCCGGCACAGAAAAAACCTTCTTATTATACTTTATTAAAACTTTTTAAACCAATTTATTATTACTAATTAAAATTAAACATTTCACTTATATATATATTTGTAATTTCCTTTATTTTCATTTCCTTTACGACGAATAAAAAGATGCCTTAACTGTCGAAATCCATCGAGCCTTTTTTAATAAAGAAATTTACAAAAAAACGTACATACATACATACTTACATGCATACATACATTCTTACATGCATACATACATTCTTACATGCATACAAGATATGCACGAAAAACATATCCACTCCTTAACAGTCGGGTAAAAAGTATCATTGTAATATAAAAAACTTGCAGATATTATATTATTATAATTATTTTTAGCATTAACAAAACTGTACCATAGTTTTTGATTTTGAATATCCTTTTCAGAACGGGATCTAGTCTATTCAATCAACCAACCTGTCATCAATTTGCAGAATTCAAAATTGCCAAATTTTAGTGGGAGAAAAAATTAAATTAACCCCTCTAAAAATAAGCACGTTGCAAACTGGTTATTAATTGATAAAAATTTCAAAAGTTAAAAACTTAGTATTGATAAAAATAAAATCGAATAGTAGAAGAACACATCCAATAAAAGTAAGAAAGAAAATTTCCCACCAAAGGCGTTTTAATATAAAAATCTTTTTACATTAAATCGCCTAATAATTTATTCTAGGCGGATGTTCTTGTTCTAAATTCTTCTAAACACTCCGTATTCAAAAAAATAAAATGTACGAGCTTTTAATAAAATATTCCTCATTAACTCATGTTTTAAAAATTGTAGAAAAATGTTTTTATTACATATATTCCCTTACTATATAGCCTGTGGCTTTTCTCGTGTGGAATTAATTTATCCTTTTTTATTGAGTTTTAGTGGGCCAATGTTTATCTTTGTGTAAAATTCTTTTATCTAAATAAATTCACTCACTAAGATAAAAATGAACTATGATTTTGGAAAAAAGTATATTAATGATATTATAGATACAATACGAATATTTCCTTTATATTTCGAGGGCTGCAAAAAAAGTTTTTAAAACAGCCTGGAAATAATTATGTATATATCGATTATCACGTACTCCCGTAATGAGTATTCAAACAATTCAGTGGTACAGAAAATAAGTCTAATTTACTAGTAGTTTTTCTACTGAATGTATAAATTACGAAATTAGTTTCTGATGTCTAATTTCGATGATTTTTCTATGGATATAAGTGAAACTGCATTTCTATAATGAGTAAAGCTGTATAAAATACAATTTAATCGTTCCCTCTCTTCAAATATAAATATTAACGTTCAATGTTTTTGCGAAAAAATTTTCGAATGATATATGAAGTTGATGCTTTAAACATAGGGGATAGTCCCCTTTTGGGTACCGGTTGCTTAAATTGTAGCTGTAGATTTTTCCAATACCTGTTAATTTTAAGTAAAATTTAATAATCAAAAATGAAATAATTCGAAATCAGCTCAGTTTGATGTAAAATTTTAACAACCTTATATTTAGAAATAACAGAATTTGAATTATTTATATTTCTTTATTTCTATAAAACTAGAATCTATTATTTATCAAAACTGATCTAGTATATAATTATTTATCAAGATCTACATTTGCATTTTTTTAAGCAATTTTAAAAGCTATTTTAATAACCTATTTGGAGGATACCTAGGATATTGATGAGTGCCGTACATAACAAAAAGGTACGCTTTAGAAAATCGGTTGCCAAAATAGTACTTATAGATGCGTTTTAAAAATTAGCAAAAATAAAAATAGTAATTGATTATAGAGAAATTTAAGAGATTTCAAGCTAGGGAACGTAAAGGCATACCTTACGTAAAATCAATACCGTATCATTTAAAGTAGTACGGCTGTATAGTCAACTGTGTAGAGAGCTAGGCAATTTGCCTGGCGTAAATGTAATAAAATGATTTAAAAATATCTTAAAACATCAAAAACCAAAGTTTTTTATGCTTTCTATTTGGAAAGCGCCGAGCCGAAAGGTAATGTTTTTTTTTTTTTTTGCATAAACAGAAACTGTGATAAATTTTCTTCATGATGAAAACTTTTTTGAAGCTCCATAAGTGTTCAAAATCACAATTTTAAAATGGCATAATTCAAAATTTTGCCCTACAAGAGGCTCCAAAACAATGTTTATTGTGATCAAAGGACCTCGAGCAATCACTTACCGTAAAAAAATGAACACTTACCTACCGTTCAAGGTTAAAAAAATCAAGGTAGATGTACAAACTCTTTAAAGATAGTTGTAACGTTTATGACTATTCTCCTCAAAAAATTATCTTTACCGAAAGTATCACTTATTTTTCTGTACGATATATTTTTCGAACTTTTACAAAATAGGGCACGATGCACTTTTGGTGTTGTTGATTCAATTATTTTGAATTCTCTTATTTTCAAGATGATATAAAGAAATAACGGGAAGTAACATTAATTCAAGTTGATATTTGTCACATTAAATAACGTACTACGAATATATTTCGATACCAAAGAAACATTAAAGTATAATACAAAATTCAATACGAATGGACAAGAACAACTACTTAGAAACCACTTTGAAATGTAGGGTGAGTTAAAAGTACGTTAATATTTAAATCGATGATTGAGTTCACACGAGAAGAGGATTTAATGCCATTAAGTGAAGCATGTGCCCACTAAGGAATACATTAATACAAATGAAGCTCCAACAATTCAAACGGTAAAAAAATTAATACACAAATAGGAATTAACGGTTCTAGTGTGAGAAACGGTTGGCTTAATCTGGATCCATCCTTTCAATAGAATATCGCCATTTTATTTATTTTTTTTTTTTTTTTTTTTTTTTTTTTTAATATGTCTCCTGTTTGTTTCAGAAATTTTTTATTTCGATTGGTTAAAGTGTGTTTTAAAAAAAGTCTTTAAGGTATCACTTTAAAGTTGGAAACGGATTTCTTAAAAGCAATTCATGAGTAATTTTAATTCAAAGTGTCACAAAAACTTTATTTTTTTTCAACACTTTTTGTAAATTCTTTCATTCTGAAATTTTGTTCCAAAAATAAAGTTTTTAATTTTTTTTTTTTTTTTGTATTGAACGAAAACAATTGAGATTTCACATTTTTTTCATGTTTTAACACGCTATATTTGTAATAGACCGTGAGCCCATAATTATATTTGTCTCCCATTTGCAGGGTTGATAAAGGTAAGTTTAATCATAAAGAAAAATGAGTTTTCAATTGTGGCTCTAGTGTTACTTTTACCGAAATTAATTTTCGATTTTCGTATTTTTCGTAGATTTTTTGTGTCCATCGTATGTGTTAATAGAAAGCCATTGTCAACACAAGACGTGAATAAAAATTCTACGAAAATCAGAAACAAAAGTTGAAAAATAATTTTATATTTTAAGATTCTATTAAATTTTTCAACACTTTCTACAGCTGAAGGGTATACTAAGTTTAGACCCAAGTTTGTAACGTTAAAAATATTGATGCTACGCACAAATTTTGGTAAAGCTGTTCATGAAATCACCTAATTAGTCCATTTTCGGTTGTCCGTCCGTCCGTCCGCCCATCTGTCAACACGATAACTCAAAAACGAAAAAATATATCAATCTGAAATTTTTACAGCGTACTCAGGTCGTAAAAAGTGAGGTCGAGTTTGTAAATGAGCAACATAAGTCAATTTGGCCTTGGGTAAGTAGGACTCATTTTGTAAACCGTTAGAGTAGAACAAAAGCTTAAATGTGAGAAATGTTGAAAATAAACAACTTTTGTTTAAAACATTTTTTCGTAAGAATCACTGTTTACCCGCAAGGGATATTATATGGGAATATCAGTTATGTATGTGTGACATGAATGTATGTATGTGTAATGTGATAGAGTAATCAACACTGTCTACGCATGGTATTTCAACAATTAACTCAGTTTTCCCTGGTATAATTTAAGTTTTATGTGTAAACAACTTTTTTTACATATAATACGATGGACAAAAAAAACTTGATTTTCAACACACGAGCCACAATTAGAAACTTAAAAACATTTTTCTTTCCTACTAGACTTATTTTTACCAATCTTCCAAATGACATATCAATAGAATCACAAGCATTTCTCTTTATTATGGGCTCAATATCTGTAAGTTTCAATATTGTAGATTTTTTTTTAATTACTAGGTATATACAATAAATAAGTGTATAAAATTTTTTTATCCAAAAAAATTATATTATCTTATATATTTTTAATGATGAATTCTTCTTTCTTGTCTGTCGAGTAATGAAACTACTTCACTTTTCACATTCAAGTTAAAATAAAAAAACTAGATGCTTAAAAAATGTAAGTAGCTGCTGCAACAGAACATGAGAGTAAATAATTATAATAATATGTGTAGGAGTGAATTGAAACAAGTACATATACTAACCTAGCTAGGTATACATGTACCTCTGAATATTAAATTATTTTTATAATTTTAAACGAAAACTTACAAAATATCCTTAAGGTTAATGCACATTCAGCAAAACTTCTCCAGCCAATGTTTACTTCAAATATCCCTCGTTTTTACAGCCTCCTCCACACTATCGTGGAGTAGCACAAATTCGGCCAAGGAACGAGACTGCGGAGTTGATACTTGCCTCACTTGTCTTCCCCCGGCCTTGGCTGACTTCGCATAAAACGAGTTTTTGTACCCGAGTCAAAAGCAACACGAGGCATCCTCGCTTGTACAGGCGTGTATCATCTCCACATTCTCGCAACACCTCTTTGATATCAGATATAACAATGAGATATTTTCGAAATAAGATGGAAGTGTGCTGGTAAGTGCTTCACTTTGGCTAACTCCGCGAGAGTGTGAATGGGAGGTAGTGGGTACGAATCACTGCTCACTCTGCAAACTGTTGACACAGTTCTATAGCTAGCCAATGCAAATTCACATTCAATCCGTTCATGGAGTGAGTTTTTAAACTTTTTTGTGCCGCGCAGTTTGAATTACGAAGATTGATCTTTTAGCAACGTCCTTGCCTGGACTTTTGTTGTATATCGTTCCTTAAATAACAACAGATATGTTTAATAAAATGATAAATTCAATTCAAGTTTCAATGACTCGGTAGTTGGTTAAGGTGAGATGAAAACACAAAATTTGAGTCAATCGTTGCAAAAATTAGACATGTTTATCAATAGCAAAGTTGTAGAAAAAAGAATTAACTACAAATAACTTAGAAGATGATCATGTTGATAAGTCTAAATTGCAATATTTCCTGGGAAATAAAACTCTTTGAGATTAGAAAATATATTTTAGTGCATATCATCAACTGATTATATTACTAGTTCTATACTAAATAATTATATATGTGCATGAAATTTGTTCTTCGTGATCTTTCTTTTGATATCAAACACGATATATACCGGTCTCTTAGCTTCAGGCATATCAAGTCGATCAAATCACGCGGTACCCCTACAAACAAATAATCATTAGATAATGATAACACAAACAATGTAATGCTAGATTACAGAATCCTTAAGAGTAAGCTTTGGAATACTCAAAATAGAGAGAGTTTTTAATTAGGAAATCAGTATTTTATATGGCTATTAGCACAAGCTTGTATAAAGCACTTATCTTATGAGAGACAGGGAAATATAATCTGATAACTACTCACCAAACAGCGCAAGTGAATCGCGAAACAGACGAATACGTTGATTTTAAACAGGTCGGAATTGTATCGAAATTATCAAGAATTTTTGAATTTTCTATACGACAAAATTTTTAACTTCGCTTAAATTCTATTTTATATTTTAAAGTTCTATGAAAATACCTATAAAAATTAAATTTTCTCAGCAATGTATTTCATATTGTTGTATTCCAACCTCCATTCATTAAAAATTATAAAAGAAGAAAATTTTTATTTCTTTTTTTATAATAGTTCTTCCTTGTAAAGAATGTTTTTCGCCTGCTGGCTGATGCATAATTAAAATTAAACAGATCAATATCCCTCACTAATTAACTCTGGTACTGTAGGTTTTAAATTTAAAAAGGAAAAAAATTGTAATATTTCATGTTGAGAAGTATATAAAATAAAGCTAGCTATAAGACATCGTATAATTTAATTGTTTTGAAGTATTATGAAAAAATTTTATTTCTGTTTTATAAGATGTTCATTATAGGTACCAGAAAAAACAAAAAACACAACATGGCTAGGAATTGTAAGGTAAAATATTACACAAAGGGTCAGTAAATTATAATTTCACCTCAAAATTTTTATTTTTCAAACTTCCAAAATCCAAAGGGAATATTTTATAATGGGAATAAAAACGTTTATAGCACCTAATTATATTCTTCCGTACGCCAATACCAATTACGTCAGCAAAAACATAAAGCTAGCAAGCCGGCGTCCACCGCGATGTATTCCGTATTCTTTTAACAAAGTCCAAGATTTACCCCTCATTTTCAATCTTATCGTGCTGGTGACTGAACGAAAAATTACAACAGGCTAGATAAATTATATTAATATTTAATTTTTTTCACTATGTAATTTGTATATCATATATGTAACAAAATTGCCTATAAATAAAAATAATGTAACTTACTGTTTCTCGCTGTTTTTAGTGACGGTTACCTCATAGATCGAACTCGTCAATTATAATAAAATTTATTTTTTACAGTTTTGCTTAGATATCGAGCACTTTTAACCTATTTAAAAATGTTTTTATGCTTTAGTACATATTTTAGTACCTAAGGACTTTATCGATCGTAATGAAGCCCAATTCTTATGCATCTTTTTGTCTGCCATTTTGAGTATCGATCAATGTAAATAAAAAAAAGAGGTTTCAATCGTGATTCGAGTATCGAACTTTCCGTTTAAATCGAGTTTTACAAATTTTGTTGTTTCGATTTTCGTATTTCGACGGGTTTTTTTGTCGGGCGTTTATTTAAAAAAAAAAAAATATTGACAAACAAATAATTACACAGAAAATGTGTTATTATCGATTTGACAAAACGACTCCATTTTTCAACCCCTTGGGTACTTGCACACTTTTTGCAATTAGCAACCGATATAAACAGCAAACATACCAAAATTTTCGATAAACGGCCATCGAAAAACTGAATTTCCATCCATTGAACACTCGCTTTTCTTTATTATCAAACTTACCTTTATTAATCCTCCAAATGGTAGACTAAAAGAATCATAGTAATTTAGCTTCATTAAGGGCTTACAGTCTATTACACAATATCTTCGAATAATAATAGCATTATTTTTTATTTTTAAGACCGATGTTTTTCATTAGCAATGAACTGGTTTATCAGAATCATGTTTTGTTAAATAAAAATAATACTCTACCTTCGTTCGATACTTGTTTCTAAAAAAAATAAAATTGCAGATGTTTTTCTAGTTCTGAAAAAAAAAATACATATAATCTTTAAAAAAACAACCAGTCAAAGTGTATATTATATTATACATTGTTAATAGGATAGAGTGATGTACCAGGGATCAAAACTTTTTACATTTATGTATTTTAAAAGACATTTTTTTTTTAAATTACAATGGGAATAGTCTCTGTTTATAGCGCTGTTGCTTCTCAACACTATGTACTGTGAAGTTAGCACTATGTTTTGTGAATGTGAATTTAAATATGAAACAGCTATAGATGAAAACGTGTGTAAGAAATGCGTCAGCAATGATACAAGATCATAGTAAATCATAGACCACACTCGAAAATACCTTGGTTCTCCGCCATACTATTTTCTCTTACAGGCATTCTCTTCTAGGACCGTTTATTAACAGTTTCATTTCATATTTTCAATCAAATATTGGAGGGGGCTTACCTTGACTTATTAACCATCAATGTATGCTTAGGTATAGAGCACATTTGTGTCTTTTGAAATCTTTATAACCCAATAGAATGTTTTATTTAAAAGTAAAATATGATATTAAAACACATGGATCAGCCATTCCATTAGTTGCTTTACTTTTAGTAGGAAAACTTTGTCTTAATATAGATGCCATCTGTTGAGAAACTATATAGTAATCCAAGGCAGTGTTTCCAGCTAATTACACGGTGGTTTCTTTAAAAAAAAAAAAAAACGGGAAATTCGCATAAAAAACAGTAGCCACTGTATTTTGAATTAAATTATAATTTAAAAAAATTGGCAGTTTACATAGTCGGTGAGGTACTGAAGTCGTAGGAGTGCGACCCCTGTAGTCCACACGACTAACTTCCCAGAGGGGGAAAAAACTTAAAAAAAACCTTATTAGTTTTCATAGATTATTCTTCGAACATGTACTGCAGTTTATGCTGCAACGATCAAACGATCATTATATCCATAGAAAAAATGATGTGTTTTATCCAATTGTCTGTTTATTCAGTTTTTTCCAGTTTTTTTATTACCATTAAATCAACTAATTCTGCTGAAAACTTTCTTTCAGTTCTTAAATACACGATTACGCGTCGAATAAGACCAGGCATGTGTCAATGTAATAACTGATTCGCGAGATAATCGAGGCGGAAGAATCCGAACGAACATGCGATTATACGCACATACGTACACACACACACACACACACACAGATATCACATTGAAAAGGTTTGATTCGGGTATTGCGGTCTTGAAACCGCGGAAATATGTAAAACATTAGATTTTACGAAAAAACTATAAGATGGTGGATTACGAAAGAACTGTAAAATGAGAGAAACAATAAAAACGGTACAACGGGAGTCCTAATAGAAACGCGGTAGTTTACTGTTTCAACGGGAAATCTGACAATACTTCAAATTCAACCTTAAATGTATTCGGGGCCATTTCCATTACCCTATACTGTAGGAGAAACTATAGGGAGTACAGAGGATGGATACTTAATAAGAATTGTATATATACATAAAACAGTATTATTTATTTAACGTAAAATATTATAAACAAAGATTTATGATATAAATATACAATATTTTTCTAGTTTATTTTAGTTATTGTTTTATTATATTCATGGAACGTGAAACAAACAAAAAAGAAATTTATATATATATGTTTTTTATTTACCGAGTATCTCATATAACATTGTTGCTAGTTTAGGAATTGGGAAAAACTGTTTCTCGAAAATTGATTGTTGGAGGGGTTAGCAATTTATATGGTATTGTTATTTTATTTTCTTTGTATTTGTAAAGCTAAAACTTCCTTTCTGGACGTTTTGAACAAAACTAAATTGTTCTTCTCGAAGTGAAACATTTCAAAGAGGCATTTGAACTTTGAAATTTGAACTTTCATAATCATTAAAAATTAAATTCATGTTCGTAAATGATAATTGTGAGAAAATGTTCTCAATAGTAAGTTATTCTTTATCTAATAAAAAACAACTTTTATTGGAAACATTTTTACGTGAACCTAATAAATACGGAAGAGTTCAAAAACAAAAATGTGCCTGGTTTTTTTTTTAAAAATTTGCTGTGACAGTCGGGCAGGGAGACGCAAAATAATCCAATTAACAAATTTTATTTTAAAGTTGATTATATTTGGATTTAATTTGTAAAACAAAGATTCCTTAATATTTTATATCAAATGTCTATTGCGTCAATTTTTTTCGGGTGTTCCACCCTGTGGGGCCAATCCATATATTTCTCCAAAGTAAGGTTTTTTTACAACCTATTTTGGTTTAATTACTTTTTTATACATATTTCATTTTCAATTAAATTTAATGCCATACTTTTATGACAAAATAATATTCGTGAAATTTATGTAAATTGAATTATCAAAATTATTTTAAATTTTGCTTAAATAATATATGTATCAATTGCATCTATACAAAATTTAAATTATTAAAATTATAATATTAAATTAAAAATTAAAATAAACCCCCGACAGAAAATCAGGATTGACTCATTTGTGGCATCGTATTCCCTAAACGGATGAACCGATTTGATTTTTTTTTTTTTTTTGTAAAGTAAAAAAGTTGATCGAGAGTCGCCTATTTTCTAGTTATTTCGGATACAAAATCCAAAACTTGCACTTGAAACATAGCCAAGAACACTCACGAACCAATTACTTTCCAAACAAAAAAACAAATCAAAATTCGTCCATCCGTTTAGGAACTTCGATGACGAATTAGGTTTGATCGAATCGTTTATAGAATCTTAACTCCTAAATATTCTAAACGCATGAATCGATTTTCTTTTTTTTTTTTTTAAATTAAAAAGTAATTTGATCGAGTGTGCTCATGTATTTTTTTTTTTTTTAAGAAAATCTGAGTTGTTTGAAGATCAGCATCTATTTTCTGGTTATTATCGGGTACGGAATCCTAAACTTTTACTTTAAACACAGTTAATAACGTTCTTACAAATACACAGATACACAGATATGTTAAACTTATAATATTCTTCTTTTTAGTCGAGGGTTAAAAACACTCTAATTTGGTAAAATAATTTCACCTAAATAGAATATCACAGAATATCACTATAATTGAATTAATATGTACCAATCAATCAATGAAGAATATTATAGCATTGAGTACATGAATAGCATAATAAATCCGAAATTATACACTGGATGTCCCTCGCATGTGAATTTCTAAACCCCCGAATCAAAAAGAGGAGTATTATAAATTTGACCGCTATGTGTGCCTGTCTGTTTGTGTCATCGAATCTCCTTAACTAATGAACCGATTTTAATTTATTTTTTATTTTTTCGAAAGATAATTTTATGGTGTGTGTTCTTAAGTATGTTTTAAATGAGAGTTGAAAATTCCGTATCGGAAGCAACCAAAAACGAGGCGATGATCTTCCAAATCTATTCAGTTTGGAGAAGGGAAGGTAATTTAATGGAGAGAGTTCTTAACTATGCATCCGCAAACGAAAAATTTGTCGAGGGTTTTGAAATTTTGTAAATATAACTTGTCTTCATATCAAACAAGTCAATTAAATATATAACGTCAGTTTAATAAATATGGTGGAAGCGCAAATAAGTGTGTAGTAGATATAGCATTTTATATACCACATAATTTAATTGCGCTTCCATCATTTATTCATTGAACAATTTGAAGATAAATAGAAAAATATTTATTTATTTAAGTAAAGGTACAAATATTACGGTTGTTCCATTGTGCCCTACGCTAATATAATTGATATTTTTAATTTTTTTTAATTTGAATAAAAAATCAACAATTCAACGTTTACCAGTAAAATGTGTTTTATTTTAGACTTATACATTAAAATTATGTTTTGCAAAAAATGACTACCACACAATGTTTACATGCCTAATTTTTAACGTGAAATTTTTCAACTACACCAATTCTATTCCTTGAATTATCGCACGATGAATGTTGATTTGTATAAATTATTCACATCATATTCACTTTTCAGATAAATTCAAAGAAAATAGCCCAATGCAATAAGCATAATAATTTCAAAAAATGGCGAAAGTAGTTCCATTTTTACCCCGACTATACAATGGCAAAGGTTATGTGTTGACCGGTTTAAATAAAATAAAGTTCGAAAACTAAAACCCCGACAATTACAAAATCGCGCTTTTAAGAGTATTTTTTTTTTTTTTTTATAATTCCTAATTTTCTATTATCAGTTCTTAAAAGAACTATAAATAGATCTAGTGACTAAAAGGTTAACTTGAACGGTAATCTACCCACTGGTGATCACCTTAATATGCTTAAACTAAGTATATGAATAGCCTTAATCTAGTGATAATGTTAAATAAAACTAAATTTTAAATCTAGCACATTTGTCTGTTTAGTCTTGTTCACAATGACTGTTAAAACCTAAATTTTAAATTTAGCACGTTTTGTCTCTTTAGTCTGTTCACACTGTCACACTTGTCCAAGAGTTTGATCACTTCAGAGTTTGGATGCTGCTCAATGCGTGTCAGGTATCTATCACTGAAACGCGCAATTTCTTCACGCACTGTGGGCACTTCGAGGCTTCGGTGAATATCGTCATTACGTACATACCACGGGGAATCACTAATTGTTCGCAACACTTTTGATTGAAATCTTTGCAGGATTTCGATATTACTATTGCTAGCACATCCCCATAGCTGAATGCCATAGGTCCACACAGGTTTAAGTATTGTTTTATACACTAACACTTTATTGTTCAATGATAGCTTAGAATTTTTACCCAAGAGCCAGTATAAATTAGAAAATTTCAAGTTTAGCTGTTTTCTTTTCGACCAGATGTGTTTACGCCAGGTAAGTCTTCTATCAAGGTGTATACCTAGATATTTGACTTCATTTGACTGCGGAAAACTGACACCGTTCATTATAACAGCTGGACACGTTTCTTTTCTCAAAGTGAACGTTACTTGAACGGATTTCATCTCGTTAACTTGAATACGCCACTTATTCAACCAATGCTGTATTTTATCGATACTTGTCTGCAGTTTTTGAGTAGCTGAATTTGGATCTACATCTATCGATAGAATCGCAGTACCATCCGCAAATGTAGCTGTTACGTTTGTGTCATCGACCGGTAGATCCGCGGTATAAATTAAATAAAGAGTTGGGCCCAGAACACTGCCCTGAGGTACACCAGATTGGATAGGAAACAAGTCAGAAAGTTCTTCTTGAATTTTGACTTGGAAGTATCTGTCTTTTAAGAGTATGAAAACAAGAAAATATTTTCATCTGAAATTGTTATGATAAGACGATTTTACTTATAACAATTTCAGATGAAAATATTTTCTTGTTTTAATACTTTTAAGAGCGCGATTTTGTAATTGTCGGGGTTTTAGTTTTCGAACTTTATTTTTCATTACAGAAATTTACAATAATTTTGAAATGTTAACGTTTTGAGTAATGTTAACGTTTTCAAGACATTTTGTTTACAATAAAACTTCAAAATAAAGCACAATTTACTTTAATAAGTAGAAGATTTTTTACACATTATCAATGTATCAATGTGAATGTATCAATGAAAAACCTCATATATAATCAAAATACGTTCATGTAATAATCAAATAAAGACCTCTTATTCTCAGATTTACGATTTTCTAAAAGATTTGAATGAACAAGTATCACATTAAAAAGTAGTAAAAACGTATGAAACGCATATTTATATAATAAACTTTCGATTTTGTTTTCATATTGACAGCAGTTATATTACGTGTTTAGAATTTGAACAATATTAGAAGTTCATTCATATAACAACCTAACATATTATAACAACATTCACATCAATCATTTTGCTTTTACACAATATTTGAAATATGTTGTTATAATATTATGTCTACAACACACACAAGCAACCAGCTATAGGGGAGCTTGTGAGTTGTACCCCATATGGTACAAATGGTACCATATAATATACATTACGATATGAGCTAGATCCTATACTCTATTATAAAACATGATAACAACATCCACAACATATCAGATTTATTTTTTAGGATTCCGTGTACTTAAGAATTATATTCTGCATATCCATTAAAAACTGTAATGAAATTTATTTGAAATCTTAAATCAATCATTTGAATATACCAACTCAAAATTTGTGGAAAGTATAGAAATTGCAGAAATAATTCGAAAATATTTATTCAAATATATAAAGACGGACAAAAAGATATTCTAGGGTGGTTATTCCCGTTTGACGTTTCTTGAGTCTAAAAATTTTTTGGGTGTTTTTTCTTATATTCAGAAGGGTTCCATCACTTTTGGGAAGCAGGGTTTATTTTAGTCTACACATAAAAAGTATCTTTTTTAATAAGAATTCATACTAAATTCCAAGATATTGAAATTTTATATATTTTATTAAAAAATTTATTATATGCAGAAAAAAACCTGGTACACAGATTTTCGAGTTGTCTTAAATGTGTGCCATAAAATGTTCTAACATCTTTCTTACTTTGCCCCAGTAACTGTGCTTAGGTATATTTAAAAAATTGCTGTTTGATTTTAATTTAATTTTGTACATCAATTTGTTATGCAGGCATATTTAATGGATTGTAGCATACTTACCTACCCAAGACTTAAAAATGTTCGTATAAAAACAAAGTTCGTATTCTTACCTCTACAGGGTGATCTAAGGTATAACGGCAGGATTTCATCAAATTTTTTCGTAAAACCTAGACATAATTAGTTTGAAAATTAGGAGTAATTGATGGAATTTGATATTGATAAATGAATAAGGAAGATATCAGTAGGACAGAAAAAAACTTACTAGAGTATTAATATATAAGATAAGATAAATTCTTTTTATTATAAATTAAATACTTTACCTTTACTAATTGAGTTGTTGAAAAAAAAAATTTTCGACAAAAATGGAAAGATTGGATATAAGTTTTATAACAAAACTGTTTTTATTTTTGCATAATAATTTTAAAGTAACAGACAGTTTTAAAAGAACTTTTCAAACGGGAAACGATAACGCCCGAAGAAAAAATTTGTCACAAACCATTGCGTTACGTCATAATTTGTTTTTTTTCAGCCTCTTCGTTTCTGTTTTGAGAAATTCTTATAAAACTGTCTGTAACTTTAAAATTATTATATTTCTAAATTTGAATAGTTTTATTTTCGATCCTTTACCCAACACACCAAATTCTTTACGCCGCTCTTTTGCAATGATCGACCCTTCATTCACGAAAAATCAGTCTTCAAGTATTGTTAATACATTGTCCTTGCCATAAAACGTAAAGGTGTACAGTAAAATTTCGATTGAGATTCTAAAACCTATTACAATAATTTCTGTATACCGGCAAGTTAATAATGAATTCTTTTTAATAATAATTCTTGTTAATTATTAATTCAGTACATTTTTCAACGATACATTCATCTCCGGAAGCCTATTTTATAAAATAATTTTTTTTTTCCTCGTTTATACCACTTTACTATAGTAAAAAGAGTTTCTTTAGTATCTCTTCTGAATGGCATTTTAAATATTCTAAAATAATTATGTAGGTTCTATTCTCAATTAACAAAATATAAAAAAAATATAAAACTTATAATATCTCTTTTCCTTTTCAGTTGTAAAACAAAAATATGAAGTTGAAGTGTACGATGAATATGTAATTAGTGGAAATACAGCAGTGTTACGTTGTCAGGTACCAAGTTATGTTGCAGAATATGTAATGGTCACTTCCTGGATACAAGATGGTAGTGTGAATATTTATCCTAATACTGACATCGGTAAGATACCTCATTAAATGTGTATTTAGTATGTTTAATTTTTTTTTTACATTTTAAATTCTTTAAATGTTTATTCACATAGTTTTAGAGAGAAAAATGATAAAAATCAGTTTTCCTTTTTTAGTTAAATATGATTACTTTATGCATGACTCCAATAAAGTTGCGAACTAGTATTTGTAGGGAAAAAAAGTCTAGTATAAAAATAGCATTGAATAGGTTTATTACAATATAAACAATATATGAATATAATCTCTGCCAGGATTCCTCTCCTGCTATTAATATTAATTAATTAATTAATAATCAATTAATTGTATACTTTTGCCTTATTACACTATACTTAGTATAACAGACAACGCTATTATGTAGTTATTTACGATACTAGTGGGAGAACAGCATTGTTAACGCACGCCTGCGAATTTGCAGAACGAGTGCATAACACGAGTTGGGCAATGGCAGAAGTACATTAATAATGCGTTATTACACGTATATCGTACAAAACTTCATCTACGCCTCTAAAAATAAAATGTGAAAATAAGCGATAATTATTATTTAAAATTTGGTTGTCATGGTTTATTGAGAAAAATAGAAAATTAAAAAAGTTACCATAGTAACAGAATTCATTATCGCCCTAGGGCGAGAATGAATTCATTATCACACTAGTTAGTTGTTAGTACACACTAGGAAATGAACTGTTTTTCCCACGCATCAGTATGCTGAGTGAGAAAAGTACTTCTTTTCTCACGGCAAGGAAGCATGTAAGCAGGTAAGGAAGGCTGCAGATAACCGTACAGGAATTAATAGCGCTGTCAGTTATAATAAAATTTATCGTGTAATTAATAATTTATGATATGATACTTGTGAATTTCTATTAATTTGCAATAGAAAAAATTATTTAATAATTGAGGGTATATTTTTCTAATGCTGGATCTTAGACTGTAAGCATTCTGTTATAAAGACAAAACGTCCATAAATGAGTTTTATATTTTCTATTCTCTTTTATATTTCGAAGTGTCGAAAACTCAGAGGTCAGCCTTAGCTTCGCCGGCAGTTCAACCATGACGTCAGCCAACTTTTAACAACAATCAAATAACATGTTCCATGTTTCTGTCTCACTAATAGTCATAATTAATTATAAAAATTTTAAAACTTATCCTCGAATTTATATGTCACTAATTTGAATACTCGTGTCTTACTAAGAATTGCTAGTTATTAATGACATGAAAGAGATGTATTCTCATCAGAAAAGATAAAAAATAAACAAGCTTTAGAAAGAATATCATAACAAAAACTAAAAAAAAGCAGGTCTGGACAGCATTCTCCGAGTAATCAGTCAATTGTTCTATATAATTTTATTTCATATTCTTGAATTTGGAATGTTGATAGCCTAAAACATATCTAGGTACGTGTCAAAAACGTTATAGTACTCCGGAGTAAAAGTATTCTTCGGTAACATTTTTTTTTAATGATGAAATACATTTTTTAGCGAATTCTGTTCTTCCTTGATGCGTTTGGTATATTCAAATCCTCATATTTTAGGTTCTACATAGGGTCATTTTAATCAAAGGTTGTCTTTAAAAGCCTCTTTTATGAATTTAAGTCTTTTTGGGTTGTTGTTTTTATAGTTGTTCTGTTTCGATGTGTAAGAAACTTGAAAGTGGCTAAGAAATCAATAACAAATTAAACTCTAAACGCATAGTCAGTTTTTGGAAATGACCGAAATATTTGCAATTTGCACAAACTTGAAATATTTTTAGAGATATGAATTTTTTTCAGGTGGTAAATATGTTGTACTATCAAATGGTGATTTGCATATAAACAATGCTGGACCTAGTGATGGTTATAAAAGCTATGCATGTCGTACAATAAATCGTCTCACAGGTGAAATTCATACAAGTGCTTACCCTGGTCGTGTTATTATTACTGAACCAAAAGGTAGTGTACAACCACGTGTTACAGTTGAGAAACATGCTGTGCGACATGTTACACTTGGGGATGATGTTACTCTACCTTGTGTCGCCCAGGGATATCCTGTACCAACATACAGGTATGTTATCCAATATAATACCAAGTAGAAGACATTTTCTGTATTTTAATTACTATCCAAAACTAAAATTTGGGAAAAAAATTAAAATAGCAAAAAGTAATTGTTCGGAGTTTTTATAACTTTATTGATTAGAACAAAACGAAATATATAAATGAGCACATCGATTTTAAAGACTATACAATACCCATTAATTTATTATAATTTTCTGAATGCAAAATGCAAAAAATATTCTGGTGCAAAGAAAAGTATTTTTCTCTGATTTTCGAACTTAATTACTTTTCTTATCAAGCATCTTCTGTTTTAAGGTGGTTTCGAGATGATCACGATCAACTCGTTCCCATCGCATTAAGTGATCGAATTACATTAGTATCAGCTGGATTACTGCGTATTGGAAAGGTACGATTGGAAGATCGAGGAAAATATATGTGTTGGGTTAATAATTCCGCTGGTGAAGAAACAGTACAAGTTACTCTTACTGTTACAGGTAATAAATAAATAATTATTTTCTTAAAAAAAGTGTGGAAAGCTATGTATTCGGTGGGCCAATTCTGCTCACGCAAAAAAAATAAAATTTCCGTATACTTCGATCTAACCAAAGAATACAGATACATAATCTAACACAAGCTGACCGTCCTTCATTCTACAATATTACACTATTATACCCTGTATATATGAAATATATATATGAAGGTTTATTAATTTCGGTCCCAAGTTTGTAACGCTTAGAAATATTTATGATAGGATCAAAATTTTTGTATAGGTGTTCATAAATTCACCTAATTAGTTCATTTCGGACTGTCAGTCCATCCGTTCAAAATAACTCAAAAACGAAAAGATATATCGAGCTGAAATTTTAAAGCGTGCTCAGGTCATAAAAAGTGAATTTGAGTTCGTAAATGAGCAACATAGGTTAATTGAGTCTTGGGTCCGTTGGATTCATTTTGAAACCATAATACATAGAACAAAAGTTTGAGTATAAAAAATCATTGTTTTTACGTGAGGCCGCAAAATAGGGCAAAACAGTATCCATTTTCTTCAAAACTATAAAAGATAGAGAATTGAAAATTTGTAGATAACTATTGTGAAAAAATTGCTAAAAACAAAAAACAAAATTTCTAGAAATTACTTTCGAAAATATTGATATTCAATACTGTCTATATAGGGCATTTCAAGAATTAACTCAGTCAATTGTTTATTTTCACTTGTTTCTATATTGAAGTTTTTTTAGAAATAGCTAGTCTTATTAACTTTTTAACTTTCCTTTCTTTGTTAAAATTACTAACAGCACCTTTATCAGCGCATGTTCAGCCACAAGTGCAAGTAGTCGATGTAGGTAAAGAAGCATCATTTCAATGTATTACCAGCGGCCATCCACAAAGTCGAGTCACATGGCTACATAATGGAAAACCTATAGCTCGCGATGATCGTATAGAAGTTTCATCAAATCCAGAACGTTTACGGATAAAGCATTTACAAAAAGAAGATCATGGAATGTATCAATGTTTTGTTAGTAATGAATGGGATCAAGCACAAGCAATCGCAGAATTAGATTTAGGAGGTAAATTTCATCAAAAATCAAAGCAAAATTTAAATTTTAAAGAAAAATTTTTATTTCTCCAGACGCAAGTCCCGAATTAATTTATTGGTTCTCAGAACAAACATTACAACCAGGACCAATGGTATCGCTGAAATGTGTAGCAACCGGAAATCCACCACCTCAATTTATTTGGAGTCTTGATGGTTTTCCTGTTCCTGATAATCCTAGGTAAATAATCTTTCAACTTGACTAAAAATTATTAACTTTCAGGTTTAAAATCAGTTTTCTCTTCTACTTCCTATACATTCCAAAGAATCGTTTAATATGATTATATTGCTGTCAATGGTTATTTAAAATCCGAAAATAGGATCTGGATTCGTAACCATTTCAAGGGGCTTAATACACAGCACGTTACGGACATGAACCTGGGTAAACGTTTACCTTCCGTCAAAAGGTCGCTTTTGCATTCAATTTTTTATGTGTTTTATACCAATTCTAACTATATTTTTCCTACAAACTATTTTTGAGTTATTCTATCAATGACTATCAATGAGTTTCTGTGGGTTCATTAAAATATTATAAAATGAAAACCATTTTCCAAATCTTTGATCGAGATCTGGACTTAATTATTCCGCTTTTATCTAACTTATTGAGTATCTCGACAGTTCTATAACTTTGCATATAAATGCAATTGTTTGTATTGATACAAAATAAATTCCATTTGAAGGTTTCTGGTGGGTCAATATGTAACAATTCATGACGATGTAATAAGTCATGTAAATATAACGACAGTAAAAGAGGAAGATGGTGGCGAATATACATGTACAGCACATAATGCCGTTGGCAAAGTATCACATAGTGCTCGTGTAAATATATATGGTTTACCATATATTAGAGAGATGCCAAAGATAACTGGTGTTGCTGGTACCGATTTAATTATAAAATGCCCAGCGGCTGGTTATCCGATTGAATCAATTACATGGGAACGAGAGGGTCAAATACTACCATTAAATAGGCGGCAACGTGTTTATTCAAATGGTACATTAGTAATAGAGCAAACGCAAAGTAGTGAAGATGCTGGTACGTACACATGTCAAGCACAAAATAGACAAAAAAATTCAGCACGACGCGATGTGGAAGTATTAATTTTAGGTAAGAAAACTTGATTTTTTGTTTTATTTAGCGTGGTTATACAAACGAAAGCTAATTTCCAATCAATTAATGTACCAAACTGATTTTTAAATCATTACTGAAAAGTATTCTATAACAGTTCCAGATGCCAGAACCTCATTAAACGATTCTATTTCCATTAATAATTAACTAAGGTTTCATAAAGAAGCAAAATGATTTTGAGTCAGTACTTATTTTAACTTACTTCCAGTTGTTGACTGTTTCTTCCCATGTGGCAAATTTAGGAATAGACATTTATAAAATTTGAAAATAAATCAGATTATAAAAGATCCATGTAAATTAAAAACGTTACTACTATGAAACAAACTTAATGTCATTTTTTCAACTAAAACATATTTACCGTATATTTTAGTGCCCCCAAAAATTCTTCCCATGAATGCAATGACTAATTTATTACGAGAAGGAATGAGAGCAGCATTATCGTGTCAAATAATGGAAGGGGATTTACCAATAACTTTTCGTTGGGAACGTAATGGACGACCAATTATAACTAATAATAATGGCGGTTTTGGACAAAATACGAATATGGAAAATCAAGGAACAATTACACGACGTTTAGATGAATACTCAGCTTCTCTTATTATAGAGAAAGTTACATCAGAACATAGTGGGAATTACACTTGTGTGGCAAGTAATGTTGCGGGATCTGAAAAGTTTACTGTTCCACTAACTGTAAATGGTAAATTTAATTTTTTTAATATTATTTCAATTCAACTCAAGTATTAAATTTTAAAACTAA
Organism: Chrysoperla carnea; assembly: GCF_905475395.1. Classification (NCBI taxonomy): domain Eukaryota; kingdom Metazoa; phylum Arthropoda; class Insecta; order Neuroptera; family Chrysopidae; genus Chrysoperla; species Chrysoperla carnea. The sequence goes on along the minus strand of NC_058340.1, from coordinate 52,512,142 downwards.
AGAATACACAAGTCTCTAGTTAATAAACAAAAAAAAAAAGTTATACCCTTATGCTATATTCCTCAGTAAATGTCATTCAAAACCCAGAGATTTTAATGGCAAGTTAAGAACAGATCGTCGCAAGTGTGGACTGTCCAAGTTTCACTCCAGTTTTTTTATTGAAAGAAAGACCTCCCGTTGAATTGTTAATTGCAAAAAAGTATATTTCCCATTAATTTATGCTCAATTTCTGCTAATGACGAACTACTGCAACTATTCTAATCATTTTCTGATATTATTAAAAATTGTATAGTGCCTCCTAGATGGACTGTGGAACCGGTAGACTCAAACGTTGCAGCAGGTCAAGATGTAACTTTACATTGTCAAGCTGATGGTTATCCCACACCACAAATCAATTGGAGAAAGGCAATAGGTAAACCAGTATAACAAAATATATTAGGAACAAAAAACTTACAACAATCCTATTTCAGGAGAACGTCCTGGTGAATACAAGGATTTTTTATTCGAACCCAATGTCCATCAACATCAAAATGGATCATTGACTTTTGCTAATGTAAATAAGGACAGTGAAGGACATTACTTATGTGAGGCTAAAAATCAAATTGGTTCTGGTGTAAGCAAAGTAATTTTTTTCAAAGTTAATGGTAAGTCTCTTGGCTAAAACATTTAATTTAAACTGGAATAATTCAAAAATATGTTAAAATAATTAGCTCCAGCACGATTTCCCCAAAAAACCAAACAAATGCAAGTTGTTAAAGGGGAACAAGCGCACATGCAATGTACAGCCTTAGGCGATTTACCAATCGAAATAATGTGGAAAATGGCGGGGCAACATATTGCGGATTCAATGGATCAAAGGTAAACTAATAACTTCAACTTATAAACAAGCATTTCTTACTCTGGAATCCTGATTGTTCTTTAGATATAATATTCGAGAACAGCTTCTGGATGATGGAATGGTCTCAGAATTAGGGATCAGTCACACATATAGACAAGATACTGGAATATTCACATGTTACGCTAGTAATGCTTATGGACAAGATGAAATGACGATACAATTGATAGTTCAAGAAGTTCCTGAATATCCAAAGAATATTCGTATAAATGATCAACAATCACGCACAATTCAATTATCATGGACTCAACCATATGCTGGAAATAGTCCAATAACTAGTTATACAGTACAGTACAAACTTGGCTCAGGTAAATACAAATTTTGTTAATTTAAGTAAAAAATTTAAGTCTGCTAAAATATCGCCATTTTTGCTTAAAAAGGGGATTTTTTTAAATCATTTTTACTAAAAGTTTGATTATTATCTATAATTTAATAACAAGTTTCGTGGAATATCATTCAATTCTTATTAATCCTTCAAAATGGAGACTGTTTTTGCAAACTGAGTCAAATCAATGACGTAAGAATACGACTTCAAAAACTTCAAATATAATGTTAAAATATTTATTTAGATGCCTGGGCCTCCCAACCACCTAAAGTTACCGTCCCTGGAGCACAAACGACTGCCACTGTTCCGAACCTACGACCCGCCAGTGCATATCAAATGCGTATTATTGCAGAAAATCGTTTGGGTCCTAGTGAACCCAGTGAAGTTATTCAAGTCAATACTTTAGAAGAAGGTAAAAATTATTGTTTAATTTAATTTTGGATCTATTTTAAGGCTTTTTGTATTCGAATGTAGTTCCAAGTGGTTCTCCTCAAGATATTCGAGCCGAAGCAAAAAGTTCGACAGAATTAGTAGTTACTTGGGAGCCTCCACCTAGAGATTTGTGGAATGGAAATTTATTAGGATATTATGTATGGTATCAACAAATCACACCTGACAGTACAACTGCCCCAACATCACTGCCAACTAGCACACAAAATTCTAATTTTAAGACTGTAGAAGTTCGACCACATTTTGGAGGTGAAGCAACGTTACAGGGACTAGAAAAGTATTCAACATATTCAATTGTTGTACAAGCTTATAATAGTCGAGGATCAGGACCGTCATCTGATCCTGTTACAGCTAGGACAATGGAAGATGGTGAGTTTAGCCTCTGCTCATTATCATTAACTTTTTTAATAATGTTATTTTTTTAGCTCCAAGTTTACCTCCAGAGAGTGTGCAATGCTCAGTTTTAAGTTCTCAAAGTATTCATGTATCCTGGGAACCACCTTTAGTGGAGGGCAGAAATGGAGTTATACAAGGATATAAAGTATCACATCATCCAGTTGAAGATTGGTATGGTAAGTAATTAAATTATGCATTATGTCAAATTAATTCTTGAAAATTATTTAATTTGAGATCATATCAAATTTGAAAATAAAATTATTAATAGTAAATAATTCAAATTGTTCGCCACACAAGTATAGCTTTCTCGATCTTCACTTAGACGATAAGACTAGTTATGAACTACCCGCTTTGCTGAGCAACTTCAATTTTAAATACATTGATTAATGTGTTATAACCTTCACATTATATGGCGTCACTTATCCTCCTTTTGTTCATCATTTCCTCGATTTTATTATTTGGGTGCGAAACCCTAATTTCAGGGCAAAAGCCTTAGCTGTAACCTACCAAGCTTCGCTAGGGAACATTATGCTTGCAAAGAAAAAAATCTAGTGAACTTTATGAAATTTGATGAAGCCCCGATAAAAAAATTCACAACTTTTAAACGGCTGAACTGACTTTCATGTAACTTAAATTCACTTTTACAATTTTTTTTACATAAAATGTTGAATTTTTTTCTAACCTACAGAAAAGGATGATCAAGAAACAAAAGTAACTCCATTATTACGTACAACTATTCCGGGGCTTCGTAAATATACAAATTATAGTATCACCGTGATGGCATTTACCAGTAGTGGAGATGGTGTACGATCACCACCTGTTTATTGTCATACCGATGAAGATGGTAAATATTTTGTTCTTTTTAATCAAAACGAACAAAAAAATAATCTAAATGTTATGATTTGTAGTGCCATCACCACCGGCAGATATTAAAGCCGTTATGAGTGCATCAAATAAAATATTAGTTTCATGGCTACCACCGAAAAATTGTAATGGCCAACTTGTGGGGTATACATTTTACATGAGCGTTATTGAAGATGGAAGAGAAGTAATTTCTTAGTTTTAATTATTATTAGTTTTAAAACTTTTTTAAATTCACTGAAATAAACATTGCCAGTTACATTTTCTCCTTGCTCTACCTATTTATGTATTTTGAAAGTTAGTTTTCCGTTTCCAAGCATTCTTCAAATCACTAATTAATAAGGAAAAGAGCTGATATTCTTAAAATGGCGGTTAATGACAAAACTCTACCGATGAACTATACAGATACATTAACATACAGATAGACATACGTTTCAAGCTTGTAACACTCTTTTTGGTGGAAGTGATTACATCAAAAATTAGTTAATCGCAGAAACAAAACACTAAAAATAGCCAAAGTTCGAAAAATTTGAACTGTGAGACGGATTTGAATACGGGTTTCTGCATTCGGCTGCATAAATCGGCTGGATAAAACTTTCTAATGATTAATCATGACATGTAGATAACAAAACACAAAATTAATTTTTATAAAATATAAGGATTATTATTACTTAAAAATACAAAAACATGTAAACTGGCAAATACTTGTAAACTTGCATATATAAATATGATTGTATGTCACGGTTTGATGTCATTCAAGACACCATGACACTTAAAATGCAAAATACATAGGGTATATAGTATTTTTTTTAAATATCCTTTTTGATATAAACCAGATACTAATGTAACGTAAAAACCAATTTTTCAAATTTAGGAAAAAAGCCTATTGCATTTTAAATTAACCGTAAATATTCTAAATTCACAATTCTGTAAATAGTGATGATAATGATTCATAATGATTAGAAACTTGGTGTTCGGGGGTTTTTGGGGTCGTCCAAGTACCTCGCAGACCGCGATATTTTTTCGGTTATGGCAATTAATTCATAATTAGGGTTTAATTTTTTATTCAAAGGAAGGCACACATAAACGAATACTTAGTCCCACGACAGAATCTCATGAAACAGTCAAATTACAAGAAAGTGCAACATATCAATTCTGGGTGACTGCATCGACAAGAGTAGGTGAAGGTAAAAGTTCCCGAATTGCTTCAGTTCCTCCATCAACTACTGGTAAAAATTTATAAACTTTCTATATTATATTTAATAGTTTAACATATTTTCATATAACAGTTCCAGCAAAAATTGTATCATTTAGTCGTGAAATAATAACTGCTTGGAAAGAAAATATAGAATTATTATGTCGTCGTGTTGGAATTCCCACACCAGTTTCGACATGGAAACAACAAGACAAACCTTTAGAAACTAATGCCCGCAAAGAAATATTAAGTGATGGTACATTAATAATAAGAGATACACAAAAATCTGACCAAGGAAATTATACGTGCTTAGTGGAAAATCAATATGGTCGAGATGATATTGTGTATACAGTACGGATCCGTGTTCCACCTGATCCACCAATATTAACGGTTGTAGATGCTTACGCGGATAGTTTGCATTTACATTGGAAAGATCAAAAACATGGTGGTAGTCCAATATTAGGTAATTTTCAGCACTCAAATGTTTGAACGATTAAAAAGAAGGGTACAAAAGATGCGAAAATGAAACAAGAAAATAAAGGAACTTCCAAATTAATTAATATTAATTAATTAAAATAATCACCGAATTAAATAAGAGAGAGTTATAAATATAAGAAACTATAGTTCTTAACATCTTCTTTTAAATTTCTTATTTTCTTATTCCATTATTAGCTTCGAAGTATAACCACCCAGGTGGAACAAATATTTGAAGAAACAAGTCTTACTAAGTCTTAGAAACTCTGAAAATTCTTAGGATCTCTGAATAACTCTAAATTCTCAATGTTTTTGGACTATCTAGGAGAAATTCAGAGTTATGCAGAGTTTCTAAGACTTATTAAGACTTATTTTTCTTTAAATATTTTTTCCACCAGGGCAATTAAGATGGATGGATATCATTATTTGTTATTTTAATAATTTTGTTAATTTAATTTCAATATTATTGTTAAATAGGATATGTTATAAATTACAAAAGGGATCATGGAGATTGGGAAGAATTGCAAATGGATGCACGTGCTGATTCGCATATGTTACGTAATTTATGGTGTGGAACTCGTTATCAATTGTACATAACAGCGTATAATAAAATTGGTACAGGTTTACCTTGCGATATTGTCAACGCATATACTAAAGGAACAGGTAAATAGTAAATCAATAGACTTTTTCTAGCCCCAAATTTGAGACGAGTACAAAAACTTCCGCTCCATGAACAACAAAGAGGAATTTTCATAAAATGTTGATTGAATTCGTTTGTCTTCAAAAATCATTCCTTTCACAAATAGTTTACCATTTAACTTTTCATGATTCCAAACGGCTTATGAAAAAATCGCCCAATATTTTTAAATAGATGACTTGATGTCCGAATTACAAACTTGCCCACTTTTAATCTAGACAATTTCAGACACCCTCATAATAGAAGAACTAAATAAACGGAGCTCTGAGCTAACGGATTAAGTTTTGAGTTTTAAGTAATGTGAATACTCTTATATTGTAGTTCCTGTTAAGCCGAAACAATCACAAATGTTGACAATGAACGCTACCGTTGTTACTATATGGTTAGATTCATGGGGTGATGGTGGCTGTGGTATATCCTATTTTATACTTGAGTATCGTGAAATGGAATCATCACAATGGGTTCTGTCTTCCAATAGCGTTAAGCCAACTGAACGTGTTTATAGTATAATGAGCTTACAACCAGCAACTGAATATCAATTAAGAGTAACTGCTCACAATAATGCTGGATCAACTATTGCTTTATATAATTTTACAACATTAACAGTACAAGGAGGTAATAATCAAATTTTTGCTACAGTTTCTTTACCGATTAAATCACCGACCACAAGCTGATTATAGTTGTAGGAGTCAAGTTTCATAATATTAATTAATTAGTTGAAAATTGTTAAAATTATTGTTAATTGTTAAAATTGTTAATCAGTATCTTATCATTATTTTTAATCTGTTAACTGTTTCAGTATTGCCAGATATTCAATCACCAGTTTCTCATTCAAGTGAAAAACCATTTTATGCAAATGTTAAAGTTATAGCGCCTATTTCTATTTCTATTTTGGTATTGTTAGGTTTAATTGGAATAGTATTATTAATTCGACGACGAAGTAAGTATTTACAATTACCTACGTATCTATGAATTACAACTAGAAGCTGTACACTGCATGGAAAGGTTAGGCAATTATTAATAAACATGATTCCAATAACAAGCATTGAATGAGAAATTTTTCAATACGTAAATAAACCTCTATACGGTTTCGAAATTAATTGGTTTTAGAGCATAGATCCCAAAATTATTTTGTCTCATAAACTTCCTGCCATGTTTTTCTGTTCTGTGTAGGCTCCTGGTTAGCTAATATTGCATTTTTGAAAATGCATCAACTTCGAAAGTGTTTTAACTTATTTCTAACGGTAATGAAGTCAAAGTTTCTTTAGTCAGAGGGTATGAATCTGGTGCTTTGATAAACAACTCTTAATCTTAAATCCCCAAGATTTATTATATTCAGTTTGTTTCTTTTTTGTGTTAGGAGATGGATAATCACGCTGAAAACTTTTTCCTCTAGGATGGAAAAGCAATTAAATACTTTCTGGCGATATTCCACAATGCGGGATATAGGCTACAGTTACATATTTTTGGAGCTAGAAGCTTAATTCGTGCATATTCCAACCAGATTCTCTTATAATGACACATCCGTTCCCTGAATGTCACTATATGGATTGATTATCCATTGCGATATTACCATATTTAAAATTTCCTCAAACCTTATTGCAGAGTTTGCATAGTCTGCACAGATTGCAGCTATTCAAAAACTGCTTTTAGCTGAAGTGAATGCTCAGTTAATGTGCACTCGCTAAAAGTACTACAAATACCATTTTCTTTAAGATACACGAGGAAACGGTAAAGCACTACAAGTATGTTCTTGGTGCTGGAAATGGTTTAAACAAGACAACTGTTATTCTAGACACCAGAAAATCTGCATCACCCTGTTTCTACTCATTTTTAATATTCCATTATTGCCGACCTTAATCTCTTAAAAATTGTCTACAGTCTGCAGCTTTATTTTCAATCCTAGTTTACAAAATCAGAGAAAAAAGCTGGATTTTAAAATTATGTTAATTCAAACTATCTATTTGTAAAAATTTTAGTGTTTACGGAATATCAACAAAATTCAAGTGAAACGAATCGACCAATGGGTGAATCCCCGTCAATGGCTCAAATGCAAAACAAACAAAATCGGGATCAACAATATTTAGCTGTCAGAGTGAGTCGAGGACAACAACCCATGTCAATAGATTCTGCTACATATAAGACTGATTCTGGTTAGTAGCCTTAATTTTTGTTTTGATTATTATTAATGTAAATTGTTTTGAAAAAAATGCGTTTTACCAAATTAATACGTGAATAAGGGATGCGATTCACATCAATTTGAATAAATATTTTATTTACAGATTACATCGAGGATATATGCCCTTATGCCACTTTCCAACTGTCAAAACCTGCGTACAGTGAAAGCTCATATAGTGGAAATGTATACAGTGGTCCATACCATTCTGTACGAGGTTCTTTTGTATATCACGATGTAAAACCACCACCTTCCGAAAAATTTAAAATGGGGCATGTAAGTATTTTTCTATTATTATAAATTCTATGGGGTCTTTATTTATATTTGCTTAGCATATGCTTTTCTAATCGGGGGCGGCAAAGCGAGATCAGGAATTTTACAAGAATTCTCAAGGGTTGGGGATGAAAACACAAATAACAAAACCAAACCAATAGTCCGATAAACCCGACTCACAAACTTTTTCAAACTCGATTTCTTGAAATACCTACAAAGTTTTAGACTCTTCCATCTGGGAAAAATGTAATTATTTTCCATTCCCCGAGTTCAACTGTTCTTATTTATGAGTCGGGGACATCTATACTATTTTGAACTTATGTACTAAGATTAAATTAATCAATTTTAGAACAAAGAACCTGAGTACACCAAAGTTAGAAGAAAAGGTGGTAGATTAAGAGATCCTCATTCAGAAAGTCAAGGTAATATCATACATCGTATTTTATAATTTTAATACCAAATGTTAAAGTTATTGTTTTGTATTTTTTAAGAAATAATAATTGAGTAATATTTCTTATTAATTTAATTTTATATGTTCCTTTAACGAACTTCTCCAAGTAACACCAATATTCCGGTGAGATGATTCCTTATTAATTTATATAGACATTAAGTAGTATTAGTTGTTTTCATACAATACATGTACATATTTTTTACAAATTTATTATAAATATTGACTTCGAAAAAAAAATCATTTTGCAACGTTCAATACAAAACATAACTAGATATAAATATTTTTCCAAACCATTTTCTCCAAGGACGAAAACTTCAGATAACACCTTACCAACTAGATTTTGTACTTCCATATTCACTTTGTCCCCCCTACTTGAATTAATCAGGATAAATAGCACATACAAAAAACTAGAGCATATACTAATAAACAAACTTGTAAGGAAAAAACACTGGTAACAAGATTATTTAGTAACTATTCGTCTTCTGAGTGCCTAACAAGTGAAATTTAGAAAATTTAAAAAATCTCCAACAAATTTTGCGAGTATGGAACTCTAAAGTCGCACTTGAAACATATCTAAGAGCACTCTCCATTAAATGGCCTATCAAACGAAACAAAAAATACAAATTGCTTCATCTGTTTAGGCGCTACGATGCCACAGACAGGCAGACAGACATACACACATAACGGTCAAACTTATAACACCCTTTTTTTTAGTTCGGAGGTTAAAAATGTTTTTATTATACACCTTTTTGAGGCAGGCATGTGTTTTTAAAAGTATGTTAATTAAAAAGATAAGCAAGCCAAAATCAAATAAACTGAAACTCTTTCATTCCACGAAATCATTTTCCTGCTTTTTGCGTCAATATACGAACATTACTATTAGCTACCACTGGCATTCATCTTATTATCTTTTACACTGAGGGTTTTTTTTCGCTCGAAGGTCCTAAGCATTTCCCTAATGTGCTTGATTTAGAAACTATGCTTATGCTTGACTGAGAATCACCAGAGCCACTGGGAACCATGATTCCGAAAAACACTGATGAAGTTATTGAATTTTTGTAAACAATTTTTTTTCAACAAATCTACATATTTCTCCCTTTAATTAAACTTTTAAAGTCTATTTTCATAATTTTTGAAAAAAATGTTACCAGTTTTAACATAAAAAAAGTTAAAACGTCAGTTTTTATGATATAAAAGTCTCGATATGTTCGCATATTCTCAAGACTTTTTGTAACCCTCTATTATGCAAGAAATTATACAATTTGCGAAAAGTTCGGATTGTCAATACAAATTTTTGGCTTAATCATAGTTAAACGTAAGCAAATCGCAAACAATTTCAGTTTGACTCACGATAATTTTAGGTTGGGCCAACAATTTGTAATATGCCCATAATAATATTGTTCTTTTTATGGATAAACTGTGTACATATACCTATCCAAATAATACAACAATGCTTATATTATCTCTCATGTTGAAGATTTCTTTTAATCTTCATGTAATATTTTACGAACCTATATCGGCATAACATTCATTTTTTGGCAAATTTCAGAGTCGGACAACTTGGGAAGCACTGACTCTGAGGTGAAGAAGATTTTAACTCTGCACCTGCCTATTTCAGAATACGATACATTGGGCAGCGATTCCGAAGCCGAGGCCTCACATTCCGGGGGCGGCGCGGGAGCCAGCCAGGAGCTTGTCTCCTTTAGGCACCGCATCGCCCGAGGTAGGTATGCCCCTACTTACAGCAACGGTGAGTAAATAAAATTGAAACACCGGTGAAAAGTAATTAATTGGCAACTTTGAAATACTATTTATCACACCTTTCACATTTTCAATTTAGCTTAAAAGATTTGAGCATATTAATTAATTGTTACAGATGCATCTAATGCCCCAACTGAAGGGTCAAGCTCCTCTTCAGAAACATCACCTGCATCTGTTGGTCGAAAACCCTACCAATCACGGAAATCAAAATCAAAAGCTGCACCCCTAAATAAACGGCACGTAAGAAGTAGTAGTGGATATTCTAGTCATAATGATGAAACTACTTTTAGGTGAGCTTTATATGTAATTTATATGCACCCGCACTTTTAAATTTATAACTCAAAATCGTTGTATGTATGTTTAAGACATTTACTACATATGAGGATACCACGAGCACAGCCAAATCACCTTCAATACCATTCCCGTCCAATCACAACAACACAGAACACGACACCATCACACGTAAAAACGTACCTGACACATTCACCACGCATAAATCGTAAAAAAATCGAATCTGGATATCATCTTAGTAACAATAATATACGATTTTGTTGATATATACAATTTCAGTAAGATAATTTGGGTAACTTTGAAGACAATCGATTTTCATCGAATTTTTTATACTGGTAAATAAATATCTTACATAAGCTTATCTGTGTTAATTTAGGAATACATTAATCAAATTCCAAAAATGATTTTTATGCCTTCAAATTACTAGAATAGATAATAGGAGGCTTAAACCTGATAAAGCACATGTAGCAACGCCTTTCGAACTAAAATATATATTTTTTGTCTGAGACTAGCTGATTTTGTCTGACATGCTACCTTTTTCTAAAATAATTCTAAATTATAAAAAAGGAATAAACGTTTTTCTTATCTATCATGATTTACACATAACTTTATGAAATAACTAAATATCGTTATCTATGATTGAACTTTAAATCTGAAAATTTTAAAATGATTGGTTGATTGTAACCAAATTCATCATCAAAGTTGAAAATAAGGTATAAATAATCTCATCACAAGTCTAAACTTGCCTTGGCGCTCGTACTACCTTAATTATCTACAGTATTAAGTGATTTGACAGAAAAAGAAAACTGAAGTGTAAAACGATCCTTGTCATTTCCAATTACACAAATTCATTTACACAATAGGTACACATTTATACATTATTACCATTGATCTCTACTATACTGATGGATATCTGATTCTTACAGGAAAATTTTACGATAATACACATTTAACTTTACGATAATACACATGCGCATTGATATTCAGTAATGAGAGGCTCTTATGTTTTTTCAAAAAATGCCAACAACGAACTACAGTACCATCAGATATTCATCAGCGTAGAAATCAGTGATTATTACACACACCAAACTCAATCCTGTAGGCGTTATTCTAGTTGGAACGTCAAAAATGGAAATTTTTGATATTTCAACTATTTTTTGAGGCACTTCCAATATAATCGTAGAAATATGCTGCAGCTTATTAAGAATTTACTATTTTAAAATAGTTATTTTAATAACTGATCTGAATTAATCTAAATATGAATTATTTTATTGTTCTACAGTATATCTCATGCGCCAAGTTTCAACGAACACATTAATCCACCATCACGTTTTTCTGATGTACATCCTCGAGATTTAAGTGAGGCTGAATGTGACAAAAGTCTGGTATGCGGTTCCAGTATGGGTATGCGTAAAGGTAGCCGTGGAACTAGTATTGGAAAACTTACACGGGATACATTTCAGATAAACGTGTAATAATCATAACATTTAAATAATATTATATCCCCAATTATTTTTTATGGCCAGTGCCTTGACTTTTAGCTGCGACTGTATAATTAAATAAATAAAAGTTTATATAAAATAAAAAATATCTACTAAATAACAAAAAAAAAAAACAACATATAAAATGTAAGTGTAGATATTTTAATCAAACTTCACTCTTAAAGCATATGTTAGTTTGTTCATCTTTTAACAACTAAAAACGAACTTATCTACTTTTGTACTGTTTCGAAACCATAATTGTCAAATTAATAAAATTATTTTTAGTAATGAAATTCTTAACTCTGCATCATTGGGTTTAAAAAAATATTTTTGTAATTAGCGACTCAAAATTCCAGAGCTGACCTGTATTGATTTAAATATGAAATGGAGAGGAGGGTGTAAATTGTATGGGTTTTTGAGAGAGAAAATTGACACTGCTGCAAACGACAGGTTTATATTATGACATTTAAGGATACACGAGCACCAGGGCAATTTTGGATAAAAGGCTTTATTTTTATATGAAATTGGACTGAGTCTAAATCAATTTTTAAAATTTAAGGTCGGGGAGGGTCCAATTATTTAAATAAATAAATGAATTCAAAAGTAGGCATATTTAACATTGGTCTTATGGGAAAACGGTAGATTTTTTCATAGATTTCCCCAAAACTAATCGGTGGAAATTAAAAAAACAAGAACTATTTAAATTTAAATTAAAACCTTAATAAATTATTCAAAACAAAAAACCCGTTGTGTCCGACTAATTAAGGATGTATGAGCACGGTAGTGGGAACACAAATTTAAAAAATTTATATTTTTTCAATTGCGATGATCAATTATGTTATAACTTGACAATATGAGACGAAAAGTAAAAATAAAATTTTTCAATATCTGGAATAATTTTCAAAATATGGAAACTTGGAAATTTAGTTATATTATGTAGGTTTCGATATTTCGAAAACCAAGGCAGATATTGAAAATTTTTATTCTTATTTTTCGTCTACATTCATGAATTCATCATCAAAGTTGAAAATAAGGTACAAATAATTTCAACCACAAGTCTAAACTTGCTTTGGCGCTCGTACTACCTTAAGTATATGACTAAAAAATAATATTTTTCATGTGTCAACCACTAATCCTTCTACAGGCCTACATTTGAATGTTGAAATATTTAATAAAAGCTTTCTGGCCTAATTCTAATTTCATGTTGACTGTTTTTGCCAACTTGAACTCTTGTGTTTACTTTTCCGAAAAACTCAAATAAAATAATCCAATGATCTACTATAAAAATAACAAGAAAAATTCTAATAGAAGTCTGTAAAAATGGATCCACAGTTGATATTTGAACTACATTACTTCAATAAAGAGTATCGGTTTTCTCTCATAAAAGAGTGTTTTATACCTTGGTAAACTATGTATGGTTTACTTACTATACCTTGGCAAATAATATAAATTAGATTTAAGAATTTTAAATTACGAGACAAAATTATTTCCCCTTCGTCCAATAATATATAATAATTTTTCATATTTTCTTACAATATTAGCTAACTTCGTTTTAAATTTTATTAGTTTGACAAATAAAAAGCTAATAATACCTACGGTTATCTCGAGAAAAACTGGATTAGATATTAGGATATCTCCGAAGATTTCCTTCGATCAAAAAAAAGGTAAAAGTAAGAAACTACTACATACGAACAAGTGTACATCTACTAAGATATAACTAGATCTAATATGATCTCAGTTTTACCTGTTTTTTATCTACCGAAATCATCGGAGATTTCCTGATATAAAATCCAAGTTTTTCCGGATTTTTTTACCACCAAAAATCCAATTTTTTACCTACTAACGTGTACATTCTTTTATACTTTTTAATATTGAAATCCAATTGCGTCTTTTTTATAATCTAAATGATATCACCTTCAAAAGTTGTCAGTTATACCACAATTTAAGTTTATCTCCACGGTCTAATAACTATATTTAAGTTTATCAAACAAACAAAAGATCACCACTTTTGATACTCACAAAATTTGAAAACTATAAAGACACACAATTCTCGCAAAGCAAATTAATTCGAAATTTATTGGATCTAAAACTTAATTTCGAGAGAATATCATCAAATAAATATATAAATAGAAAAGACATACATAATAACATTAAAACATATGAGACAATAACTTTCAGCTCTCCAGACCTCAATCGGAATTGGGGGGGGGGGGTAATACTCTTGATTGAACTTGTCTATCGAGGTCGGATGATTATTTTTACTGTAATTATTGAAGTCTTTTGATTCATCATGAATTTGTGACCCAATTGAACTGTCAAGAATCAATATCAACCCACTCCATCGTGGTGTCGCCCTAGCCTCATGCATTCATTAAAATAAATAAGCCTAATATAAAATTTGTAAATTTGTAACGCAAGTTAATTGTGCCAAAATAACAAAGCCAAATTTTTAAGAAGAATAAAAAAGAATCATTTTCCAACGAAGCAAAATTGTGTAATCATAATAAATTTACAAAGATTTAGTATTTGAAAAGTAAAAATTTGAAATTTTAAAACTCTGAAATTATTGACAGGGTTCCAAGCCTATGATACCCCTTTTACAAACGGCCATACTTTCAATCAAAATAATTTCACCAAAAATTATTTTTCCTCTTAAAAAGACTGTTATTTTATTCACGAGAAAACGGTATATATGCTACAGTATGAAATGTAAAACAATAATCTTATACTAAACACATCGCTTATTCACGTCTTCCAAATATTTATAATTTATAAACCCTGTGAACTGTTGCATTCAGTAAACACTTATTCATAAACGGAAACCATGACAAAAAAATAATAAAAATAATCCCCTTACCACCTTCATGTTTAGTTGAAGAGCTTTTGATCAATCAAAACCTGTCAAAACAAAACCACAATCTTTGATACAAAGGTACGTTCGTTAGACTTAAATGGCGATTTTAGGTTGTGGCGTCCTCTAAGCTAGTGCTTTTATAAATAATCAAGAGAATTATTTATAAAAGTTTGCTTCCCCTCACTCTAAAAAAACTTGAAATTAATCTCTATACTCATTAATCTCTCAGTAATTGCTTGGATCAAGAGTATGGAGACCATACTCTTGATCCAAGCAAAACATGGACCCTTATAGAACTACTTTGAAACAAGCCCAAAGGGATTCCTTATTTCCAACCATTAAATTTTTTATCATGAACAATATACAACCAAAATACATACTCGTTTACTGGCCAATGTAGAAAGGTGACAAAAAGTGATCACTTTCTATATTTTATAGTATATTTAGAACCGTAAGTCGAGCTTTTTAATTAAAAGCTCCCACTTCCATTGATTTGGAAAAATGAAAAAATTTGTTATGAAATATTTTTGCCATTAATTGAAGTTGTTAAAAATTAAAGGGAAACAGCCAAACATATGTTTATAAATAATAAGCCTAGAAGAACGTCTATCGTTGATGTGCCAAATTGAAATAAAAATGAGCTTGTTAGAAATAATAAGAGTGTGGTTGAAAACAAAAAACCAAAAAAAAAAAAAAAAATTGAAAATGAAAATAACAGCCAGCAGGATGTTTATAGAATTTATAGAAATGTTATTTATTTGTTATTACTAGTTAATTTTACTGTAGATTAATTATTAAAACATCCTTTTTAAATTATTATACAATTATTATGTAATTTATTATGATTGTAAATGCAGTTCACAACCATACAGTAAATAAAATCAGTTATAAATAACTTCGTTGCTCAATCAGACAGAAACTATTACTCAAGAAATAATCATCAAAATAAATTTGACATATACAATTTTACATGAAGCCGCTTGCATTAACTCAGAATCTTCCTGGAAAGAATATTTATTTAAAAAAAAAAATTTTGAATCCATTTTTTGGAAAAGTTTGAGTAAATCCAAGCGGTTTGCTGTTAAAACAAAACGCTGTAACTCGAGATAACGAAAAATGAAAGAAACTTCTAGTTATAAGCTATTGATCATGTCATACAGAAAGGAATTGACGCGTTCACAGGTTTTTATTGCAGGAATCGTTCAATGGGTTATTAAAGAAAAAAAAACACGCAGAGTGCTATTAAATGAGAGGGTGGAAATTGAAGATAGGGGTGAAAAAGCATCCCTTTTAATTTTACATCAGATTAGTATTTAAAAAAAGATAATAATTTTTCATGCCAAAACAGTTGAAACCAACAGGAAAAAAATGACAAAATTTCGATTTTTTCTGGTTCTTTGCTTTTTTGCCTGTATCTTTTTTTAGAGATAGGTATAGAGAATACCGCAGACAAAAAAAAGTTTGTCAAATTTCCTATTAAATGGTATATCGAAAAATATTTTTGGTTAAAAATTGTCCGAGATTTAGCCATTTCAACTTGGCATTTTTTTCGCATTTTTTATTGTTTTACTCATGAAAAAGAAAGTGTTTTACAGTTATTGTTTAGGAATATCTATCTCTGCCAAAAAAATGCGTGCAAAAAAGCGAAAAACCACAAACATTTCGAAATTTTTATCCTGTTTGTTCAACTGTTTTGACATGAAAAATTTTTTTTTAACTCGATAATAACTTTCATCATTTTCCGCCTTTGTTAACAAAATTTTCACTTTAATGATACCTGTTGAATTCGTTTTATATTAAAACACATGTAAATAAAATTATCTCGTAAAAATTGCGCTTTTATAAACAATAAATCTAGAATCTTGCAAGGATTTTTATTCAATAGCTTACTATTAATAAAATAAATAAGTATATATTTCCAATATTAGTGTATTAATTATTATAGTTTTTGTTAATCGCATAGAAAAAATCACTTTTTGTAAAAAAATTTTGCTTTTATACCGCAACTTAAAGATAAAAAAAATACAACGAAACTGACTTTTTCTGTTAATAATATTACTCTCCAAACTCCAAAGTATTTTTTACGAAATATAAATGATGAGACTAAGCTTATAAATACCTGTCTTCTTATATATGATACATACATACACAGTTAAAAATTAATAAGAATACATGTTTTTCTTAACGATGTAATAATAATAGGAATTTTAAAAAAAATTGTTCTTTATAGATTCTAGATTTATGAAATATAAACGAAAAGTATATATCGAAATACTTTTAAAAACAATTCCAGATAATAAATCTGTTGAACGAAACGAAACCAGAAAATTCTAATGTGAAATACCCACATTAAAAATTTTTAGATAGATATATTTAGCAAAAAAAAAAATTCATTAATATATTTATCTAAATCGGTTTCCATTGAAAAGAAAAATAAACATTAAAAATAATAACGCTATAGTAGGTTAGACGTTAAAAACAGAATTATATAAATATATGCTCAAAAATATGTCCTGCAAAGAAAATTTTTTTAAAAAAATTTTTTAAAACATGGCTTAAATGTAATTTTACAATTGAATATTGTTTTTCTTAACTATAAATTCAAACGATAGTGACGTCAACACACTCGCTTTCGTAACGCCATCGCACGGAGAAATGATAAAATAACATAAATAATGATAAATGGTTTGTCTTTCAGCAGGTATTCACTATATTATAACGCAAATTTCCGTAGAAACCGACGGGCTCACAGCCTCAACGGAGGTTAATACTTCATTATTCAAAAATTTAACTATTTGTTATTAATAATTAATAAAAAATGGAATTATTAATTTAAAAAAAAAAAAATTACTGAAATATACTTTAGATGAATTATTATTTCATTTATTTATGAATTTGTGGTAAAAAAAAATTAATGCAAAATCTCTATTACATTATTTTCTTTAAGGAGATAATTTTTAAGTTGTTTCGTATACTTTTGGCCATACCATTTTGCATGAAATTATTCGAAAAAAAATGGGGAAAACATTCTGGTTTCGTCCCTTGAGTGTCCAGTTCAAATTTCAAATGAAATTTGTTAAAGTATAATCTAAAATATATTTACTGTATGTGTTGTTCTAGAGTTATAATATAAAAAATGTCCCGAAGCCTAGCACGAGCTATTTTAGAAAAAACCAAGAGCCTTTTTATCCCAGAAGTAATCAATGGCGTCGAAAAAATTGAAGAAAAAAACTCATGAGACATTTTAGGAAATTTTGCTGCAAAATGAGTTCTTCTGAAAACAACAGAAATATAATGAGGCGTACATTGAGTGCTCTTCCATTTCTCCTCTGTATGCCTACCTGATTTTCTTTTGATTTGTTGGTATTAGACAACAAATTAAATTGACTTTCGATTCTTCTCTCTAAAAACTTTCCAAGTACCTACGATTTTAAAATTAACTGTTTTCCGTAAAAATAAAGTGCGTTTTTCGGGACGTTTATCTATATGATAGAACTATAGAAAGAATTGCACAAATTTATTTGATTTAGTAGCATTCGAATTGTATTATTGTACATTAAAATACAATATGTATAATAAAAAGTTTATTTATTTATATTGTCTAAGGATTTTGTTGATTGAAATCCACTTAAACAACTTTTTTATTAGAAACTGATATTTATATATTAAAAAAAAAAGAAAGAAAATAAAAGAAAACATTTACATCACAGAAATTTAAAAACGTATATAGATATTGTTATAGAATTTATGGTGACAAAATGTTTTAAGTTCATTATTTACAGTATAAGTTTCCGACCAAGGTCGACCTTCCATCGTCGAATTTTCTATAAAGATATGAATTTTTTATACAGTGTATTGTACAACGTGTACACATCCCTGTAAGGCAATTAAATATGATTCAAGGATATCTATTGCGATTTTTTATGTTTTCTATGTAAATATGGAGCTCAATAATTGAGTAATGAGATAGTAAGTTACCCTCATCGAGATAACTGATATAACATTATAGATTAGAACGTATATCATAACATTGCGAATATAGGGTTGTATTCACAAAAGTAAGCTAATCGTAGGGTTATCCAAATTATTAAAACTTAACGAGTTAACGCCGCGGCAATCCGGAGATTTGTTTATTTTTACGAAGACAACCCTGTATCATCGTATTTGCCATATTATCTACATTTTTGTAACAATAAATAAGGAAATTCGACGCATAAAATTTAATTAAACAATTATAAATTACCTACGCAAAAGCTTGCAGGAATCTGGACGCAGAATCTCTTATCATGTTTTGTTTAATTACCTTGTATAAAATATTCGATTCACTAGGGATTTCAATGAGGTCCGGTCAACTCAGGTCGGGATCTTGTACTATTATCATCACAATCATCATTGAATTTATTTTATAATTTTGGAAAAGCCTTCTATGTAAAAATTGTGAATGATGTAATAATAAAAACCATAAATATTGATGTATGTTGTTTAATATTTATTAATTTAATCCTTTGCTATGGCCTTTTTTAATATAAAGTGATCCAAAAAATGTTCAAGGTCCAAGTGATCCAGTAACGTCTGTGCTAATGGTATCTCCTACATAGGTAATATCGTTTTTGCAGACGTAAAAGGATCAACTTCAACTTAGATAGATGAAACATAGAGGAAACTTTTACAATGGCATTAATTAAGGAAGAAATATCAGAAGAAAAAGTTAGAATGAAATATATCACTTAAAGAAGACAATATTACAGTATCTGTTCAAATAAGTTACTCAAACAAATTCACAACGGAGAAAATTAACCTCATTTATGTGAAATATTTAATCGGAAAAACTAATGAACGTAAAGTCTGTAAATGTTACAATAAAGCATGTAGGATTTAAAAAAGAATCAGAAGAAAGTGTTAAAAGGGAACATGTAACAATTAAAGAAGAAATGCCAGAAAAAACTGTTGCAGTAAAATATGCGCCAATTAATGAACAATTCACTGAGAAATATGAAAATATAAAACTCGAACAACAATTAAATACAGAATCAATAAATAAAATAAGCGAAACTGTGTTAGAAAATCAACGAATTAGCAAGGATCCCAAACGATTTTCATGTGAAATTTATGGTAAAAAATTTTATTCACAATGTGCTTTACCTCGGCATACACAAATCCATATTCACGTGAAGTTTGTAATAAAGCATTTAGTCTGAAACATCATTTAACTGAACATATACGAATTCACATGAGAAATAAACTTATCAATGTGAATTTTAAAACTGCTACAGTGGAACATATAGAATGCAAGAGGGGATTATAGAAATGTAGCATGTATTAATTATAGAAGAAACTAAAGAAACAATCGGATGGGGAGATTTATCAATTAAACAAGACTTTTACAATAGAATATGGCTATTATGATTCTTTAAGTGAAGAATTCACTGATAACTATGAAAATATCAAACTTGAACAACAATTAAAAAGAAAATTGACAAAGAAGAAAGAAATAATAGATGAAACTATTGTGTTAGAACATCAACGAAGTAATAATAGAGATAAACGTTTTTCATGTGATTTTGTGATACAATATTTACTCAGAAACATCATTTAATTCAACATAAACGGACTCATACAGGAGACAAACTTTTTTCATGTAAAATTTGTGATAAAAAGTTTACTCAGTTAGGCAATTTAATTAAACATAAATGAATCCATACTGGAGAAAAACCTTATTTATGTGAAATTTGTAATAGACCATTTACTTTTGAAAGTAATTTAAATGAACATAAACGAATTCATATTAGAATAAAACTTCAGCATGTAGAGATAATAAAATATGAAATTTTCCAAAGGATTAACCTCTACATAGATATAAAACTCT
Source organism: Chrysoperla carnea (assembly GCF_905475395.1). Classification (NCBI taxonomy): domain Eukaryota; kingdom Metazoa; phylum Arthropoda; class Insecta; order Neuroptera; family Chrysopidae; genus Chrysoperla; species Chrysoperla carnea. The sequence continues at coordinate 52,491,696 of NC_058340.1, read as the reverse complement.
TAGACATCGACAATGAACATTTTTCGTTGAAAGTTTGTGATTTGATTTATTTAAAAATTCACTGATGAAACCAGTTCTTTTTGCACTATAGGATTTGACCGAACGGCGACATTAGATATTTTAGTACAGTGAAGAAGAGAATAACCTCTTTCACATTATACGGTGGCGGCAATATGCCGTTATTGTGCTCTGCAGCAGCCACCCACTGCCACTACAACACACGGCGCCTTATTACTCAGTAGTATACGAGACCAAATACACGCTTTCACATTAGACGCTTTTAAATCATACGGCCATTTGTCGTCGAGCCACTGTAGTTGAAGTTAGATTACATTTTATTTAGTTTTTCGTGTAATTCTTCAAAAGGCACAAAAAGAAATGAAAAAACTTATTTTCATCATTCCGTAGATCCTCGAATAAGGTATAAAATAAGCCCACTTTCTCTCTTCTTCCATTAGTAGGATACACCTAAACATTACTTTTCCGTGTAGTTTCTTTCGCCGACGAAATTTGGTTATCAATAACCAAACAGCACACCACTCAATTCCACTGACGTTTGCGTGAGCGTATATGTTATCTATCGCTTACTAACTAAAAAAAATCGCCACTTTTTTTCGTAAGACGCACAAAGTGAATACACATTGTTATTTTTAATAGGTATGATTTTTATGATTTTTAAAGAGCGTCGAGTTAATTATTTTAAAATTATATATTTTTTTAAAAAGCTAAAACGTTAAAAAATAAATATAGAAGTATAAAAAAGTAATTAACCGAATTATTTTTGCAAAAGTGTACAAAACTTGTTATTTTGTAATTAGTTTTTAGCATGTGAAATAAATACGTTTTTTTAAAAAAATATTATATATTAGATATTATTTTATGCATCGTTGAAATCACGATGTTGTCCTTCGTCTGTTTGTAATTTACCACCTTTTCCAGTCCATTCTTCACGCAATTGTACATTGCAACCCAAATCACGTAATGCAGATTTTATATCGTACTCACATTTATTTGCAAATTTTAATAGAGCTTTATTTAATTCTTGTTCAGCACCAATAGATATAAAATATTTGCATTGTTCTTTATTTCGACTCACCATATTTCTAATAGCCCAACTTCCATGTTTCTAAACATAATACAAAAGGTATTTCAAACATATAAGCATTTTCTATAATATCTTTAAATATAAATTGCTTGCATACATAGGGAAATTTTTTTCTTCGGTAAAATTATTGCCCTATCTTCTTAAGAGGTATTTTCCAGGCATGGTAATTCGAATTGAGTAAACAGAGGAAACAATATTGGAAAAAGTGTAACATCAAAAGGCAATATATAACTAGATTAAAAACGTTACCTGTACTGCAACATTGTCCGAATGTAATTTGAGACATTCAACAATTAAATCTGGAATTCCAATTCTGTAAAATTCTTCACTATTTTCTGGGGCTCGAAGAGTAAGAGCTGCAATACAAGCTAATCCTATACCAATTAAATTCTCATTTTTCTAAAAATAAATTTTAAGATATTAATAAACGATTAAAAACATATTCCTTTTAAAAACTTTACCTTATGTTTTTCCATAGAAGCAGCAATAATTGGTGCGGCTCCTTTAGAAATAATGGTATATTTGCAATCATCATTTCCGGCTAACGTCTTCAACAATATTAAACCTTTTCGAATTATATTGTCCTTATCCACAAATGTCAGCATGGCCTCGCATATAAATTCAATGCCACCAGTATCTTGAACTTGTTTACAATATTCGGTTCGAACCAGTAACGAAGATAATGTAATTAACAAATCTCCAACGATTGATTCATTTTTCTTATGAGCTAAAAACAATTTCCGATGTAAAAAATTTTTTGTTGAAGTTGAAAATTTTTTTAACTTATCAAACTAAGTCAATACGTGATATCGTTGAGAGAATAACTTTTTTAATAAACTTCAAAATTTTTTGATCAAATCTCTGAGGAGTGTAAACAAATTTTTATTATGAAAACTTAAAAGCAACTTTTGCTCAAAAATTTGGTAACTGCAACCCATATACAGTGTGTCCCCGGATAGAGGTAACTATACTTGTAAATTTCTTTATGGACACTATATTTATATTGTTTTCCTTCAAGTAAATTGCCCAGAAGATAGGAACGGCTGATAGCCAAAAGGGTCCGGCCTGGTGCAATAAAACGTAGCTCTTCGAGAGAAGAAGTCAGTTGTAATTATCGACTCATCAAATTAAAATGGATAATTTAGAATAATTTTGATATATTACCTTCAAGTAATTTCATTAACGGACATAAAATATCTGAAGCAATAGCTTTAGCATGTTCATGTGCATGACCAAATTCAACTCTTACATCATCATCTAAAACCAACGCACGACAAACAGCACACATTTCTTTAATTAGAAAATCATTATTTAATTTCGTATTTTGAATCATAGATTTCAAATGATTTAATACGCCTTTATCAAATATATTCTGTCGATTACGTTCATGTTTAACACAACAAATCGCTATCCATTTTAGAGTATATCTTCGAACTTCATCATCAGTTTGATGTAACAATTCCATCATAAAATTAATTCCGGTCTCGTCTAATAAGTCCGGGTAACCAGTCATCATTGCAATTAATGTTTTAAGAGTTATAACTGTTCTAGTAATTTTACATTTATTTAGTAATCTCAATAATGCAGGATATAATTGCTCTTTTCCACAAACAAGACGATAAGCAATATCTTTTTTACATTCTTCAGTAACGAAATCTAATATGATTATACATTCGTCGTCATTAATATTTATTGGATCTTGTGATAGCGTTTTTAATTCTGATATTTTTTCAAGAAGTGTATCATATTTTTTACTTGTGTCTGACAATTGAAGATCTTTTATTATATTATCCAAACTAACACCCTGCAAAGACATTTAAAATTAAGGAAATTGAAATTAATTACGATTTTCTTTCAATGACTCATTGGTAAAGATAAATTAATTCTTATTTATCAAGAAATAATTATGATTTTAATTTATCGATTACTTAAATTCTCGACGAATGCAGAAATTTAGAATCATTCAAACGTCGAAAAATCTTTAAAAAGTGTATTGAAATTGAAATTGAAAAGTCAGGTGTTTTTTACTAACTTGTTTCTCAAATTGTTGAACCGTTTCTTGAATAGCATCTTCAATATTCATATCAAATAATTCGACATTTTCATGAACAGCATTATCAAAAGTTTCTTGTGTGATTGTACGGGTCATTTTTAATTGAAATTTTACACTTATTTTACAAAAAATATAATTGAAAATATGAAATGTCAAATTGACAAATCAAATTACAAATGGTTACAGCCTACCACGTGCTTGTGCGATGTAAGTAATCATTCTGTCATCTAGAGAACATAAGTTTTTATTTTACACACTAGATGTAGTATGTATAGTATTTTTAAACTAAAACGTAATAGACCTTTTTTTTCACATTTTTCTTTCTTTTTTTTAAATGAAAGTTAATGTCTTGATAAATGGGCTAATTTTTCCTCCCGATTTTTTTGAAGCCATATGACCGAGAAAACAGACAATGAAAATCATGAAAATTCAAATTGGCGAAAACGATCCGGAAACACACGATGTTACACGAAGGTTGGTTTGACGTCATTTAAAGTTGATAATAGTGATATATTAATACAACTGTTGACACTGTTTTACTGTCATTGCTTGTCGGATTGACATCACAGATCATGTGTGCGGTATATAATATTGTGACTTTTTAACAATTTTTTTCATAGTGTTTTTATTGTTAAAAAGCGTAATTTTTGAGTTACAGGCTCTACTCGACCTATATTTTTATAAAAAATTATCAAAAAGCATTTCTGTTTTTCATGAAAATGGTCTATTGTGTTACTAAAGTTTCGATTCGGTATTCTTTGGTTTCGATAAAGCACGAGGCGTCAGAAATATTTCTAACTCTAAGAATGTATTTTGTAATCCAATTCAAAATTTTATACATTCCTTTCTCTCTGTAAATATTAAAATTATCAGGTACTGAAAGAAAAAAAATCAAATGAGGACAGAGAGACCTTTTCTTATTCTTGAAATTTCAATTTTCCTACTATTAAGGGAGAGTTTTCAAAATTAAGAGTCATTCTGTACATAAAAAACATGGCACACTCATTTAATCTCAAGTAAGAAAGTGACCTTTAATTTCTATCCTCTTTATAGGTAACATATTGATGGAGAACATTTTCACATATTCGGATTTGTAAACAAATCGGTCGGGAAGTTAAGACTACTCTTGAGATGGCATGCAGCAGACAAGGCAAACTGATTGTAACGAAAAGCTCCATAATAGATATAAAGCTTGACTCCATTAACGCGTTAAATACACATGCTAGGCTGCATTAAACTAATTCGGAGGCAGCATTGCCGCTATGTTGGCATTAGAGATGGTTCGCTTTGTTAAGCGGCCGCTCTTTCTTTCTGCTTGGCAGAATTATTGTGCATGGTTCAGGCCTATACCATAAGTAATGTATATTGCGTGTGTTCTGAAATTCCATCCACCAGCTGAATTACATTGAAACGCTATCAGCTGCTTTGCATATAACACACGTTTCAATAGTGACCTTAGTTGGTGAGAGCGTTGGATTGAATTTTCGTACACAAGCGGAAGTAGCAATATTTTTATGCGGTCGCTTAATACGAACGCGCTTCTAAATCACCCATTTCCTTCTGAATAAGACCATTGAGATATAAAAAAAATGGAAAGTTTCTTTGAGTTTTACTTATAACATTGCAAAATGTGATTAATAAAAAATAACACAAAGCTTGTACGTTACATCAGTTAAGCTCCCGAAAAATGTTAACCTAAAGATATTTGCCCCTTTTTGTTATACCAATCCCAAGCCGCACCTGTACTGCTTTGACCGATTTCTCAGTAGCAATTTCGACATTGTATTAAATATCTTAAAATAAAAAGTACTTGTAACACAATTACCTTGGGTGTATGAGAAACATGATTAAAAATTAAAAATATCGATAAAACTGTAAACTTCTGAGAATATTTAGTTATTCATATCCGACCCTAGAAAATGATCAAAGAAAGGCCAAACTCATTTAACCATAATATGAAAATGTTGTTTGTTAAAACAGAAGTATATCATTTATTCACACTTTGTCGATAGACAAGAGCGCTGATAGATATTTTTGTAAGAGGGGCTATCATCTAAAATCTAAAGCTATTTTGCTTTGTGAAATATTGTGTTTGAATTCATTGAAGTAAATTTTAATATATATTCGTTTATTGATATTAAATTCATATGAGTAAAATCCATAAATTAAATGAAAATTTGTCATCCTAAAAAATCGTAACTAAAAAGTGGTGTCATCGCTACACAACTTGTATCTATCAATATAACTAATGTATAAGGCTAACACATTTATATTGAAATCATATGAATGAGCTTTTATTAAAGCAAAAATATCATCGACATTTCCCATTATTATTATAATCTAAAAATTTACAATTTTGCCACGAAAACCCGGGATTTGTCGAGTGCCTTAGTATGCGGTTATTAAGATAAGTACTTGTATAACTAAAAAAGCTTTAGTAAGAAATCAGCCTTCGATGCGAAAGTTGGGGTAAACAATTTTATTTACAATTGATTAAAAATTACAATTGTGTTACGGAAACCCGGGAATTCTCGGTTGCCTTAGCATGCCGTTATTAAGATCAGCTCTTATATAACTAAGAAAGCTTTGGTAAGACGCGAAAGTTAAGGTAAACATCTTTATTCACTGAATTATTTGCTTAGTGAGAAAACAAAATAGGTGACACGTTCCAAAAGTACTCGACATAGTGTCATTTAAGGCAAATTTTTAATTAAAACAATAACATATTATTTTTCAAGATTAATTACCAATTTTGTATTTAAATAGGTTTTGTAAATTTCTTTCTAATGTTTATAAATAGGCACTTAGTAGTAATTATCAGGTGTGAAATAATCAAAATATATTCATCAATTCAAATTTTCTAAAAAGCTATTACATTATATGTGTTTTTACTCAAAATCTATTATTAATAATACAATATTGCCAATATATTTTAATAAAAAGAAATTATTTTTTATGTGGGTAAAATTTGGTATCTCTGGCGACGTAGCCCTGCTCTATCACAACGAATATATACTCAGTGTCAATATATTTGCACTATTATTTCACATTCTTAGTGTATTCAGGGCTGCTATATCATAATTAAAAAAAAATAAAAATCGGAGATCATACCACTAACACCGGAGATTACCTTCTTTCTTGTTTTCGTACGAAGAATAAATTATGCATTTTTAAATTTTTTTTTTAAATTTCTTGATAGAATATTTATATTATTACAGTATTAAATAAAGTAATAGTATCATGGTCGCTGGCAGGATTACATTCAGGGAGTACATCTGCATCTACACTTGGGTGGGTCAAAACAATCGACTATTTTCTTTTACTTTCAATATCGAAAAAATTGTAGCTTCAGAAAATTATCTCCAAATATAAGATATTAATAGTAATAAGAAGGTCCTCCTCATTGAAGTTTTCATTTCTACCTAAACCCATTATGAAAAAATTCATATCTTGCCATTTATTACAGCAAATCTCATATTACACATATTTTATAGAAATTTGAACGTTCTATAGAGGTGTCTGACACTTTTTAACCGACCTAAAGCAAAAAAAGAGATGGTTATCAATTCGACTGTATTTTTTTAAATGTGTGTTACCTCAGAACTTTCGACTGGGTGGACCGATGTTGATGATTCTTCATCTATTTTAAAGCTGGTCCCATTACATTTTGTTCCAGTTCTGACAACGGCATCCATGAGAAAATCATAAAAGTCTTAAATATGCATTAAGTATGCACGACAAGAGGACGAATAACTCAATATCACGCCTACCGGTTTCGATGATTCTTTTTTTAGTGACAAATTAATTAGCGTACTTCAGATTCACTAAAAATCACAGCAACAAAAACTTTTAACAAAAAGAAAACCGACTTCAAAAGAAAAACTTTTCCAAAACAAATTAATATGCGCTAAAAAGTTAAAAAAAATGTGGTTTTTATGAACAGTTGAGCGTATTTACTGTACTTCAATTAATGGTGATCCATGAATTTTTTTCGTATGGGACAGAGGTGGATATGAGTAGAGAAGAACAATGAATTTTGAATCTTTTCTGTTTATTCTCCTGCAAGTCAAGGATATGCAAGTACACCCCTGGCACCCCCTGCCATAGATTCTTATGAATTTTGAAACGGCCAAAAAACCAGATTATTCTTCAAACACCAGAGACTCCGAAACTGAAAACTGCGGTCCAAAATTGGTAGCCCTACTTAACGATAAGATAATACAGCCAACAACTTTTGTTTGAAACATTTTTCTGAATAAATTTTTTTTCAACTGTAATATATATCTAAATGTGTAAGTTTTCAAGAAACACCCGTTATAACATTTCTTTATATCTATGATTTATTAAGTTTTTTCTGTAATAAATAAATATGCTTATTAAAAAAATTATGCACGTATTTCATGGAACTTTGATACGAATCAAATGATTTGATCATCTTACACAAAACCAGCATTATATTTTGTTGATATGTATGCCAAATATTCGACACAGATTAAAATTTGATATTTTTGTTTGACAGCCACCAACAACTGTGTGATAATTATGAGAATATAAAGAAGAAAAGTTTTAAAATTATTGAAGGTGGGATTAAACGAGTATCTGATAATTTAACGAATTTTAATCACTGCATTGATCATGATAAATTGGCCAAAACTAAGCCCCCTTTCCATGCATTTTTGTTACAAAATGAGTGTCAAAATTTTGATATTTCGTAACTGAATCACCAATTTAATCGAAAAAAAAAACTAACTACGAAAAAATGCTTCAGCCATTGTCAGGTTGTCTAGGGCAATAGAAGACATTCGCCTGTGTCCAATGGCATATTTTTAAGTCGCATTTCCCCCGAAACCTAAAGTTTTTCGAAAAAATGTTTCGAACAAAGATTATTAATTTTTTTATGATCAACTTTCTAATATAAAGTGTTATTCTATCTCTTACCGTTTAGGATCTTAATTGATTAATGAATATGATTATGATGATTTTGATTTTTTTCTAAAACTATCCATTTATTCAAATTCGTACTCAGTAAATTAATGAATATTTAACGAAATACTTGACGCATGTGCAGAACGCGTGAGAAAATCTCTCATCACGGTACTAAAGATTACCGAACGGTTGACAGGAGTGCTGACGGGTTAAAAAGGGAAATCTATCATTACCATAGAGGTAATAAAAGATAGAGGCGTAATAGCTTAGGAAACGCAGTTAGTAAATTATTGACCGTTAAAAAAGACCGATAAAAAGGACATTCTTCCCTCTTTGTTTCGTATAATAAGAATAACGTTTTTTGAATGTTTTTGTCCTCCCAAACCATAAAATTTTCAAAATATTAATATACCTAACCTAAAATATCACAAAGCCTAAATAAATTGACACATCATTGACAACACATGTTTGTATACAAAATGTTCGATTTACATCTAGGCATATAAATATCACGAGGATGATAGAATACATACGTTAAGCAATGCATCTAAGTGAGAGGTATTTATATACATGTGTTGAAGCTTCGATATGCGTTGATATAGTTGTAAGACGCTTGGAGAGTGGGAGTTTCTTAGTTGAATAAATGAACTACAACAGATAAGCCATGATGCAAGTCTTGCAATTTCATATAACACCTATAATACCTCTTACTTAGATGCATTGCTTAACGCATTTACTCTGTCATACTCGTGATATTTATATGCCTAGATGTAAATCGAACATTCTGTATACTGATCTTGAGACGAAGACAGTTCTACGCGTACTTTTTTTTTAAGTGTCTCTCTAAAACGATCAACAGTTTGTATGGCCACATTACGGTTCTATGTTATTACTTCTATGATCATTACTTATATTAATAAGCTCTCAATATTCTTCTTGCAACATTTTAAAAACTCCCTGTATATGTTTACAATGTTATACACATATAAACGAATAAACGTGTACATGTATGTACCTATATAACGTCGTTATCAAAAGACAACGGCTACGAGAACACAGTCGTACATATAATAACGAAACGATGATGGTGGCTATCCTCTTCATTCTATACAGCTAAAATGCGCATGACAATTTCCCTGCTCCCAGCAGAGCTGCATGATATGTTAAATGATTGGACAGAAGCACAACGGCACTGTTACAGTAACGGCTGTCGTTAGTACGAATATATTTATATTATTACCATAAGTATTTTATCATTTCTTTAAAAATTATGAATTTTTAGCTATTTTAATTAGTTTAGCTAAATATAATTCTTTAAGGTTATGTTGTTTATAATAAATTCATCATAACAATGAATAAATATTCATCAAATAAACAATTTCAATGTGTAAATTGTTATAATAAATTTACATTATTAGAATTTATTAATCAACTTTAACATTTATCAAAACATATTTATTATTATTATTTAAATTAAAAAAAATGTTTTTGTGATTAATGATTGATTTGATTCATTAATTGATTAAAAATAATAAATTAAATTATTTATTTTAAATGTTTTTATTTTTTTAATTAATTTTATTTGGGTATTTATATTGTTACAAGAAGTAAATGTGAATTAATTTAATAATTAATTAAATAAATAATGTATAGTTAAGTGTTTGTTTCATAAACATTAATCTAAAAAAAAAAACATTAATAAAAATGATTGTTGCAATATATATAGACAAATTATCGTTTAAATCAAATAAAATGCTGTGTTTTTTAATGTAAATTTTATTATTTTTCTTTAAAAAAAAGTTATTTTATTTATAAAATACAATGTCATCACCACCTGATTCGCCAATGGAAGAAGTAGTGTACGAGATAGAACCGTCACGGGTGCCAAAACCTATTCCAGTTGCACTGGAAGATTTATGCCGACAGACAAAATTCACACGACAAGAAATTCGTGTTATGTATCGTGGTTTTAAAACGGTATGTATATTTCATGTTTTTTTTTGTTACGTTGATTTGATTTAATATTTGGTTATAAAAATTTGAAACGATGAATTTTTGAAAGTATATATTATAAATTAATGACGATGCGTACAAACGCAATGTAATTTCATCTTGATAGGTAGATGTGTAGAATATTATAAGAAATGTCTATAATGTTTGCCGATCACAGAGCCGATGTTTAATTTATATATATACATTTCCGTAATCAATAGTTGTATATATTTATAAATGTTTTTTTATTTATTTTTAAATTCGTTGATTTTTAAATCAAAAGAGTTCCGCACGTTTTAAATCAAAACTAATTAAAGTTTCCCGCGGCTTCACAATCAAGAATTTTTCACATAAAATTATCTTCTTCGAATAGTTAAAAATGACTTGATTTTTAAATCAACTTAAAGCCCAGCTTGATGAAAACGATTCGAGAAAACTTTTAAACTCACATTCTTCGTTAGAGGAGATATATTTTCTACCTAAATTTCAGTGAGAAAACTTCAAAATTCAATCACTCGTTTCATAAGTACCCAAATTACTAGTATTCTAAATATATCAATGAATTGCTTAAGGTATTTCGATACCGAAAAAATGGAAATGATCCAAAAAATTTGAAATTATGTTTACCAATTAATCATCCTTCAGTTTTCATATCTGTTTAGGAGAAATTAACTTTCGAAGTCAGTGTTTTTCCAAAAAGTTTTTCAATTTTATGCACAGTTTTCTAAATTTTGGTATGATTTTAAAGCTAAAACTTGAAGAATATTGATAAAAGTTTTTATATAAATGGTAAAACATTTTTTAAAGCACTTATTGACTAAAAAAGGCAACATTTATTACGACTTCTTTATATATACTCACTGTCAAAAAAAATGCCACAGTTAAAACATTCTAAGCGTACTCATCATATGTTATGTTATAATAGTAACACTTAGAATGTTTTAAAACGAGCAGTTTTTTTGACATTGAGTATACCATCATGTAAAAAAGGGCTGTTTTTAATAATTAACTTCTCGTAAACCATACAGAGAACTGACTCGAAATTAATAGAGAAGGCGTATTAAATACTCATTAATTGACACACAAAATTTCAGTTTTTTGGCACACTTTCGTTTTGGTATCGGAACACCTTAAAACGAAACTCAATCCAAGTTCACTCCAAAATTTATTTGATTTGATAAATAACTTATACATGGGGAAATAACTTAAAACATCTTAAAATTGCACGTGAGAAGCATTTGTTTGGCTATTTAGTCTCTTTAGTCTTTAGGCTATTTAGTCGACGTACGAGCTTTCCAACAAATATTACAATACTGGGCATTAAACGGACATATAGAGCATTATAGATCAGACGTCTCTCAAGCTTTGTTTCTTCAAATTGTACTGCTTTGTATTAAAGCTGTAATCTTGCTATGTACATAGTGCCAGAAAATTTTAAATTTTTGTAAGGATATTTTAAAACAATTACCTAACATAGCAATTTGAAGTCGATTGACCGTATCTCACCCTCGGATTATTAACATGGAAGACATATAGTCCCATAAAATGTAGATTTAAACTACCATCAAAAAGGAAGCCTGCCTGCATTTCTAAATAAAAAATTTTGTAGTTTGTTGACATAAATTTGAAGTAAACATGATTAAAAAATATTGAATTCTATTGAGAGGGTAGCGAAATATTAAAAACAACCACCAAAATCACTTTTTTGAAAATAGTTCGAAAATATACAAAGATTTTAAATGATAGATATCAAAATTTTCTATAAAATCATTTCTAATCACTTTTGATGTATTTGCAATGGAAACCGAGATATTTCCAATAGACAAATCTAATTAATTTATAGCTGAGCCGCTTAAAATATGAACAGATTTCGCTCTGGAAAATCGGAAAACCCCCCAAAAATTACGTTTTTCAATTCTATGGCAATGAACAATACGGTATAATGGTATTTTTCAAAGCAGGCTACTTTAAAATATGAAAATTCTTTGAAAACTTTATAGGGTAGAAAAACTGGAAATTTTGTACTGATTCTTGATTCTTTTTATTTGTTTGAAGATTAAAATAAACCACATTGATAGGATATGAATTTTAAATATATTTTAAATGTTTGCATAATACCCTCTTTTTTATCGGGGGTTGATTTTCCAATAATTCTTTTGGATAAGATACCTTTGTCGCTAAGGGACATTATCCAAGATCTAAATTACTAGAATGTGGTCGAATCACAATACATTAAGAGAAAATTGTTTAAAATTTAAAAAAATCTGTTATAAAAAAAAATATAAATAATTTCCAATTTAAACTTATCAAAAAACATTGTCATTATTTTTTCGTTATCTACAATTTGAAGAAGTCCAGCTGTAATAACATGAACCATCCTGTATGTGAGGATAAAACATTTTTTTTATGTTTAGCTCTCACTTCTGCCAATTCTATGAGCTTGATGAAGTACAACTATAAACTCCGTTTTCTTCGCATTTATATTTAATAATCAGATATTTAATAATTGAAGAATGGAATCCGCAATCAATTTAAAATAAAACACCGGAAAAGTATTATAATTTTTTAATACCATTCTTGCGTGACTGTAAAACTTTTTAAATAGAATGTTGGCGACTTTTTTAAAAGCTTTTTGTGTAATACATTGTTATTTTCTTTGAAAATCTTTTACAGAAAAAATTACTAGCATTTTATTGAAAAATAGTCGCCCTATTAGCTCACTTGGTTAAGGCGAAACCAATTCCATCCGCGGTATGCTTAGGGTAACCGGTTCGATTCCCGCCGTCGCATCTAAATTAATTTAATTAATAGTTGTGATGGGCTGGTGTAGTGCATGGTATATACATGAAAGAGGTGCACTCAGTCTTTAAAATTGAGGAACTGATAAATGAAATTATCAGCGGAAAGGTGGTAAAACACATATATGGTATCAAAATGGGCTCTATAGCCTAAGTGTGTTCTTCGTGGACAGCCAATAGAACCTAACCTAACCTAATCATTGAAAAATAACGCGAAATACATAAAAATAATACAAAATAATGTACTAATTTTAACAATGGTACTTTTATTTTTTCTAAAATTAGTACTATTGTAGGCGCTGAGTGGGGTTCGTATGAATTTACCGGCCGCAAAAAAAAGGAGTGTATTTCGAAGTATTTTGTACCCGCTGAATTGGAATTTTCAATTTGGCCATCGCTCAGAGTGGAGGACAATTTGTTATAAACAAATTAATTGTTTTTACGGCCATAGCTCCTAAACTATTGAAAATTTTAGTAAACTTATTTTGTATTATTTTATTCTACATGAAAAAACAGAGAGATATGGTTAAAATTGTAAAGAAAAATGTTACTACATAAGGTTGGCGCATTAATATTTTTGCTACAAAACACAAATTACTTATACATCACCATAGGTCTTTTTTGAACGATTAATTTGATCGCGCGGAAGTCAACTATCGATAAATATGCTAGAAGGCTTTAATGGTTTACTTATAGCAACGAGGAATCATTGTAGACAACTTTCCCCTACAGAACACATTGTTAAACCATATTCTGTATAGAGTGTTTATCCATATTGTGTACTCCCATATTCATATATTTATTATTGATGTATAAAGCTGTTACATTATCCGTCTCGTAATCTTTATTTATTGTTAGACTATTTCGTATATGTATTCATTGTGCGTTACGTTTATTCATTTTTAGACCCGGTAAAATCTGTTACTAAGCATGAATATTTTTCCACATGGGAAATTTTTGCAGGATCCCGTTTAAAAAAGCCTGTAGGATATTGTCCAAATTGCTTCGAAAAAATTTTATCACATAATTGGGGTCAAAGTTAACAAAAAATGTCGAATACTCTCCAGGTGTCGACTAAAAAATTTGTAAAATTTTAAAAAACAAGATTACGAAAACGGTTTTACGATTTTCCAGGGGCTTGCGTTTTGGAAAATGAAAGTTTTCGAACTTTTATATTAGTTTGACTTTATTTCAAGGCGATTGGTGAAAATCCCATCTCTCTAGCATGTATAGAACAGCAAATCATTATTTTTGGGTATTTTTTCGCGCGTTCTCGTAACAATTAACCATCAAGCACATGACCAAAAATTTTAGCGGGATGTTGTTGCATAAGCTTTGCACTACAAATACAAACTTAGACATATTAAAAATCTGATATTTTCATACACTTTTCATACACTTGAGAGTTAAAAGAAAAATGTAAATGTCTAAGAACATTTTTTATTAATTTTGACTCGAATTCGGTTATATTCTTTATTTGTTAAAAGTTTAAATTTTTAGTTTAGACAATATCCTACCGGGTTATCCACCGACAACCTGCACTTTTACGTTCAGGAACATTTTTTAAACGTTATTCTTCAAAAATTTTCCATCCGAAAATTACTCATGCTCAATGATGGATTTTACCGGGTCTATTTATTTCTATGATATATTTAGAATTGTATTTTTGAGTTGAAGTGTAGGTAATATTACGTGGTTTACTAATCTACTTATAGCTAGACTACATGCAGTTAAGTTATGTATAAATATCTAATAAAACATAATATGACATAAATAAAAACAACGCATATTTTATATCTTACACAATAAAAAAAACGCATATTCTATATCTTACACAATATTATGTTCTTACGAGGTGTTCAATACAATACTTAATACTATAAAAAATAATTATAAACAAGTGAAAACAAACAATTGACTGAGTGAATTGTTGAAATACCATGCATAGTCAGTGTTGATTTCTTTATCACATTACACATACAAACATGTGACACATACATAACTGATAATCAAGTAGTACATATTATAAAATTTCCGCCTAATTGGCGCCCTCACAGGTAAACAGTGATGTTTACGAAAAAATGATTCAAACAAAAGTTGTTTTATTTTTGATAAGGAACATTTTTTATATTTAAACTTTTGTTCTATCTCTAACGGTTTACAAGATGGGTCCTACGGACCCAAGACCCAATTGACCTATGATACTCATTTACGAACTTGACCTCAATTTTTACGTCCTGAGTACGCTGTAAAAATTTCAGCTCGATATAAATTATCAAAATAGAGCTGGATTTTCATGAATGGATAAGACATAAGAACAACGAAATCATGGGCATTAGTTAAAAGTTTGGCTGACTTATGCAACTTTCCTACGATATCTTTTTTCGTTTTTGAGTTATCTGTCCACAGACGGACGGGCGGACGGACGGACGGACAGCCATAAATGGACTAATTAGGTGATTTTATGAACCCCATTGACAAAATTTTTTTCCTAGTATCATTATTTTTAAGCGTTACAAACTTGGGACTAAACTTAATATACTATGTACATTTCATATATACATGGTATAAAAATACTTAAGACGGTTCTCTACACATTTGTCAATGGCGTGAAATCATTATTTGATTTTGGTGAAACTTTATAATTTTTTTAAGACTCCTCTTAAATATTCATTGGTGGAAAAAAAAATTTATAAAGAAAAGCGGTTTTCCAGATAAGAATGGTTAAAGTTACATTCGAATTTTAATCACTGCGATTATACCCTTTACTCCATCGATTAGAAATTTGGATATGTTATAGGTACTCATAGTCTACCTGCCCTGGTTACTGATTTATTTTTCGAAAATCCTGTTAATTTTCCAATCCGCAGAAAAACAGTTTCAGAAACAGCCAAAAAATAGTACCGATTACATGTTTCATTCGATTTTGGCTGATATTATAAGTTTGAGGAAGAAATGATTTTTTACAAAACTTATTAAGATTTCAATCCAAAATGTTTCGAGTAATTAGTGATTCTCCGTGGTATGTACGTAATGACTATGAAAGAGCTTCAGTGCGTGATGAAATTGCACGTTTCAGTGATACCTGGTACTCATTGAGCAGCATCCAAACTCTAGAGTGATTAACCTCTTGGACAATTGTGACAGTGTGAACAGACTAAACAGACAAAACGTGCTAGATTTAAGATTTAGATTTATTATGATAATAGAAAATAGGAATAAGAAAAAAAAACTTATTTGTTATTTTATTTTTTCAAAAAATCTTGCAAATCTAGGTCAAAGGTTAAATTTATGAAGTTGATGAGATGTTACCTTTTTACCTAGGGATTTTATCAAAAGCTTTTTGTTAAACACCCTGTATAGTAAAATAAAAAAAGCATTAAAATATGCGAGGCAAAATGTCATATAGAGAGCAGAGCACAATATATTTTATTATTTGTTTCTACACAGATGTTACAGTAATTAGTAATACCTAGACAAATGGAAAACCATTTGTAGTACGTACAAAGTTTTAACAGAATAATAATTACAATGGTATGACATATATATAAGTATAACCATCATTCTATTCAATTATCCACTCACTATCCACTATTTTGTTCTGCTATAGCAGTAGGAGGAGGTCATATAAATTTTAAAATTGTCGTGTAGAATTGTCTAGGTTGGACCTCTAACTAGACACCGCAATTTTTTATTTAGTGATGCACAGCAGGGAACTTTTTATAATTGATTCGAAAATTCAAATCAAAATGTTCAATCTTTACGTTTCATAGCCAGCACCACAGGGACATTCCAGGAAATTATGAAGCCGATGAGCTTGCTGGAAATGGCACAATGTTGCCGGACACAACCATGAATAAATATCCGGGAGGACCATTTGCGAACTGCAAGTAGCTCCTTAAAGAGGATATCTTAAAAAAGGCCAATCTTAGATGGAGGGAGGAACGTACTTGTGGTACTACAAGACAGATATGGTCTGAGTATAATCGTAGGTGTTCCGAAGATCTAATAACACTTCCAAGGGCCTCTGTTTGAAAAATGGTTGCGGCTATTACAGGACACTGATTGGGCGGCAGGCATGCTGAACGCCTGGGCCTGGCAGTGTATCACGACCACTGCAGGAGCTGTCACAGTAGTGAGTAGGAGGAGACAATGTCACATCTTCTCTGTCACTGCCCAGCTCTTACCATGAGGAGATGGACTTAAAAAAGTAACAAGTAACCAATTTAGTCGCATTATCGAGAATTTATGCCAGGCCGGTGAAATATAAGGAACATTAAGGTGAGGTATTTTATTATATCGAATTATAGTTCCGACTAATAAGTTAGAAATAAATTATCAAAATGGAGCTGGATTTTCATGAATGGATAAGACAGTAAGAACAACGAAATCATGGAGATTAGTTAAAAGTTTGGTTGACTTATACAACTTTCCTACACATTTATCTAATGGACTATCAAACTATTAATATTTGTAATTTGCGATTGAAATGTTGAAACTAAGTGTTAAATAATTTCATCATTCGGCATATGTCCATTCCAACTACCCAGCTACCGAATAATATAAAATGATCGATTGTTACAAAACTTTATACGAAATCAGTTACATACTTCTATTTCGCAGATCGTAAAGTAAAATAAAAGACACGAATGAACCAAAACAGCTTTAGATATACAGGATTGATCACGCTATACCACACGGAAAATTATGGCTAAACGGCTTGATTTTAATAAAATTTTCTTTCAAGGTTAGATGCAGGGTAGATGACTATACAATTTAAAATTATTTTTGTAATATACAGAGTGACTGAAAAGGCGGAATGTATTATAGTTGAATTTTTTTAGATAGAACATCCTGCTTTCTATTTGATTTTCAGGTTCTAAGCTCACTTTTTTTGAAATATTCTGTATTTTCTGAAATTATAATAGCAATTTTTTCTCAAAGCTTATATCAGTTTTTCAAGTCTTATTTCAGTCATAATTTTGTGACAACTTGTATACGTAATACAATTATTCACAGTTGCGACAAGAAACTCAATCGATTTGTAGACTCCAAGTTAAATTTGGTTTGAAAAACTAATATAGGCTTTGAGAAATTATATGTTTAAATTGCTACTATAATTTCAGAAAATACAGAATAGTTCGAAAACCGTGAAGTTAAAGTGAGATAAACCATAATGAAAAATATCTCTTTGATCCAGTCACCCCGAATTTTACGAAAATAATTTTAAAATGTACAGTCAATAACCCTCTACCTTGAAAGAAAATTTTGTTAAAATGAAGCTGTTTAGCCGTAATCTTCCGTTTCACTATAGCGTAATCAATTTTGTATATGTTATAAGTAAAATCCAAAATGGATTTAAAATGCTCCAAATAAATTTTATAATATAAGTACCTATAAAATAGTAATATAATATTTTGTTTAGACGAAAAACCAACATACAAACAAAACTTTTTTGAAATATTCTAAATGTTTAAATCAGGGTTTTAGATGACGTTACATACAGATTTTGCTGACGTAAAGGCGCTTATAAATATTGAATATCTATAGTTATATATATATAAACAACACTAAATATCCATTTTGTATGGTAAAAATTATTAAATATTAATACACATGCAAATAAATAACAATATTAAATATTTAGCTAATCTATTCAACAAACTGTGAATATAGTCTAGTCTATCTATTTTGAGCACAATGTTAAATTTTAGTAACCGAGATACAGCCAACCAATACATGTAAAAAGTCGTAAATTTTCCGTAGAATTCAATGCACTATATTTTTACACTTTTAAATTACGGGATGACATTCAAAATGGCTGCCAAAGTTGCTCGAAAACCGTTTTTTTTAGGCTTTTTTAAAAAATACGCTTTGTATAAAAGAAAGTTTCGAACAAAAAATGCGTAACTTTTAATTTCGAATCGATCTAGCCCAGTTAGATGTCAAAAAATTATAAAATAAAAAATTCGAAACGCCCATATCTCTTTGAAAAAAATATATTTTTAAACGACCTTTAGTGAAAAGTTGGTCCTTAATATGCCCAAGAAGATCGTTTTTGCAAATTTGAAAAATATTGAAAAGTTTGGGCAAAAATCGCTTTTATCGACCAAAAGCCATGTATACGCGTGCTTTTTTATAAACGTTTCTGTGCTTAAAATTTTCTTTAATAGTTGCCTGAATATGTGCGGATATTGCGCGCTTGATTAATTGATCGATAACATGCGAAATATCGGTCGAAAAATCAGTTGTGAAACATTTTGAAACACTATATTAATTATTTTTTCAATTTTTTATGTAATATAATTGCTTCTAGTTGATATTTTATGCTATTAGTGAGGTCTTAGTTGTGGATGGAGGTTTTTTTCTTCACAAATTTGTTTGGGCATCTCGTAAAACTGTGCTAGAAGTTTTGAAAATTGTTTCCAAACTGCAAGCAAAATCGTTTTTTTTACGGTCATCCGGATGGTGCTAGAGTACTCAGTAGAACGTATACATTGACAATTGACAAAAACCCGCTCTTAAAACAGAATTTGACTGATAATAATACACCCAAAAGAAAAATTTGTTGTCTTTTTAAAAAAGCCTAAAAAAACTGTTTTCGAGCAACTTTGGCAGCCATTTTGAATGTCATCCCGTAATTTAAAAGTGTAAAAAAATAGTTTCATTGAATTCTAAGGAAAATTTACGACTTTTTACATGTATTGGTTTAGTGTATCTTGACTATGGCTCGAAAAATTTAGATTGACCAGTCTAATATGTACTTTAACAATTTTATGAAAATATGTACATACAGCTGTTATGTCCTGTTTGAATTATAAATAATAATTCCATCGCATCGCACAGAAACAACAAAATTTGAAAATATAACATAATTATATAGGTTTGACCATGTGCCGATCGATGCGTATTAACGGCAATATGATTCGAAAAGAATTTCATTCATCATTCGGTCGAGTCGTTTCAAGCCGAACGCATTTTTTCTAAAATTCTTTCCTGATAGATATCGCATGAGCAAAGAATGATATCCATTTCGTTGGAAATATGATCCGAAAAGAATTTCATAACATTCAGTCTAGTCGTTTCGAGTCGGTCGAGTTTGAATTTTTAATAATTTTTTATTATGCTGAGAAGATATTTGTGTGGATTTCAAGGGTCGCAAGACTCTATCCATGGCTTGTTTTAATTAAATTTTCATTCTTTTAAGCTATTTAGAAATGTTTTGGTTTGAATCATTAGAGTAATTTGTTATAATTGAATACAGCATTTCTGTTTGCAAGTTTATCGTTACTTGGCATCATTATTAATAATTTTGGCAAAAGATTTAAAAAATTTCTCAGATCGATGATTCTAATTTGATTACGGAACCTATAATGTTGTAATTATTTGTAGGAATGCATGAACATGATGCATGTTATGTATATGCTGTTTATAACTTTTCAAAAGGTTTAGATCAAACGAATTCTATAAATTCCATAAGTTAGTAACATTGAATGAATAACAATATGGCACCATGAATAGAGAGATGGTCACTGTGTTGTTTATAGCAGCTCATATTCGTTTAACGGAACAATCCGGGTGCTGAAGTAGAAATATTTCAATAATTTTGGATATTTTATGCTTTTTGGGCCGATGAATCGAAATTTTGACCAAAGTGAAATCTGGTTAAGTTTATTCTTTATTTACAATTTTATGTTGTTTTTGGCTCGTATCTACCAAAATTTCGGTTCAGAAAAAAGTCTCTGGATGGGTTTTTTATATGTATATTGCGAGCCACGTAATAGAGCATGCTTTCACACTATGACTGGGTCACGCCATATCCATGGTTGTTTATAACAAATTACATGATCGTTGTGCGATAAAAAAGCGTACACTAAGTATTCTAGGCATTCACACAGATCATGAACGTTTAAAATACTATCCACAATACTTTATACGGTTTCTTTTTCCCCATAAAAGACTCCGAAATATTACATAGGAAAATGACTTTCTGGGAAACTTTTCATTTTTTTTATACACTGACATAACTGACTTTGATAATTATTCACAAAAGACGTATAAGTGGATGATTAAAGTATAAATAATATTTAAAATTTATTGGATTATTTTCATTTTTTTTTTTTTGTATCAAAATACCCGTTTATGTAGAATAGAATTGTGTGCCAGACTATTGCATTTATATAGGACCCCTTAATCGTAGAAATTTTCCTAAATGGTTTTTATAAACTTGTCAGATAATAATAAAACAATAATAATAATTAAACATTATTTATTTAAAGATTATATAAAATTTATAATTTTCAAATTTATTTACAAAATAAAATTGTCGTTTGTTTAAATATGTTGATGGAAAATGAATAATATGCACAAGTTTCGAAGGTCTTTTGTACAAGATAACAATAATTTTATTTCTATCATAATAAAAATAAAAAAATAAAATTCTAAGCAAATGATAAAATTAATTTTCATTTGTTTATTGAATTTGTAATTTCATTTGATTGATGATCAAAACTGATATTGAATCCTAAATTAAATTTCAATATATGTATACTTTGTGAATTTTAGTGCCCTTCTGTTGATCTGTTACTCTTTGTAATGGTATGAAATGAAAATTTAATAAAAAAAAGTTATATACATACGATAGTATACAGAATAGGGAATATTCATGTATTTTTTTATATTTTTAATTCATTTTTTACACCGTTTTAACATAGTAAAAAATATAAATACTGTTTAAAAATCCTGTAATTAAGTGTAAAAAAAATTTTGAATATTTAAAAAATATTTGTGACCAGTCAATTGGTGATAGTACAATTTATAATTTACACTTAAAAAAATGAATTTACAACACTGAATTTACACTCGTTATTATTAAGTTTTCTAATATAAGTAATTAATACCATACAGTATGTCACCAAATTTGACAAACCAATACAATGACGTTATGTCCCTTTTAAAATTTGAATTTTCATTTTAGAAATTTTGAATTTCTCTCAATGAATTTGCACTTTTATTAATTAAATTTAAGTAATTGAAAAGATATTAATTACTAAAATAATGGTTTAGTTGAAATGTCCAGCCAATAAAGTTACGTAAAAAAAAATATTTGAACCAAATTTAAATTTCATGAATACTCCCTATTATTCAACAAACTGACTGTATGAATAAATTGGTGGACTTTCTCTCTTATTGATCCATCCATGGGCAAAACCTTAACTACTCAATCCTCGGTTAAGCAAAAACCTTTTACAAAAATGGTATTCTATTCCCTTTGAATTCTTCTTTACTTCAATTTACATAAATGTATGATTAATGTATAATCATCACTGGCTCTGAATACTTCAGCAGATATGAAGGAAATCATTGTAATTTATCAATGTTCTACAAAACCACAGTTTCTATGTAAAAATTGTGGCCTTTCACAGTTAATCTTTTTAAAAATTTTATAGGACATAGCTTATTGAGGCTCCAATTTGCACTGTCTCATGTTTTACAGTAAAAGACGATGTAAAATCAACGCAAGGTTGCTACTCTAAATCTTTACTCAAGAATTCAAAAATTTAAAGAGTTGACGAAATACTTTATACACTAAACTTATTTAAAATTTTTGAGTTTCATCGAAATATTCTTTCATTTGGTTGAAATGTGAATGGCTGAATGTTTATTTTTATAATTTTCAATAGTAGTCAAAAAATTCAAGGCACAATTTGCAATCACATTAAAAAGTTGAATTATTAAGGTCCATTTATTATGAAATTAATTTATCTTGATTGAAACCAGTATTGAATTTCTTGCAAACTTTTTCCTTTAGTTTCTGGTACATAAAAATATGTAAAGAATATTCCGAAAATTGAAAAACAAGCGAATAACAAAAATGGTACAAAAACGCCAAAACTATTCATCAACAATAAAAATATTTTCGATGAGAAAAAGAACATAGCAGCCATTAAAAATTGAATCAAACATAACGCTTTTGTTTTAACATTTGCGGCAAAAAATTCAGATGTCATTAAGGTTGGTATTGTACCATAACCCAAATTAAAAAGAATTACAAAACCCAGCAACGCAACTACTGGAACCAAACCAAATGAAGAAATATCATATTTTAACTCATCTTTTAAATAGAAAAATACACTTAACGTGACTAAGGCGATTGAAGCACCGATTAAAGATAATATCATTAGCGGCTTACGTCCAAATTTATCAACTAGAACGCTACAAACTAGCGATGCTGACACTTGTGCTAATACATACGATAATGTAGCAGCTAAAGTTGAAAAGCTTGCACCAGACATTTCAAAAATCGGTATCAAAAAGTAAATAATTGCAGAAGTACCACTAGCCTGTTGGATAATTCTTATGAGAGCCATTGTGAATAATGCTCGGCGATTACTAGCGTCAGTAAAGAGTACTTTAAATGTAGTCGGATTTTTCATTTGTAATTCTATTGACTGATTAATGCTATCTAATTCATCGTTAACATCAGGAATCTGTCGTAAAAAGCGTAAATCCTTTTCAGCTCGTTGTTTTCTATTTTTCATTAGACTATAATATGGTGATTCAGGCATTAAAAGCATAGTAAAAATGTTTATAATTGGAACACTTAAACATATTAAGGCTGTTTGTTTGATCGTAAATTGTGTACCAATTATATTAATTACAGCAATACCAGCTATAATTATAATTGTAGCAGATGTACCCATACGACCACGTATTTTTGGTTCAAGTATTTCACCTAAATATATGGGTATGCAAATAAATCCAGAACCTTCACTAAAGCCACTAAAAAAACGTCCTAATATTAACAGTTCAGCATTTGTGGCAAATGCAATTAACAGCCATGAAATTATATGAGGTATCGTTGTTAATAAAATTGTATTTTTGCGTCCAATAGCGTTACATAAATAAGCGGCTAAAGCTGCACCAATAATATCACTAAGTGGTTGTATTGTAATAATCCATGATAATTCACTTTCTGTTAATGGAATCGTTGCATTTGGTGATGTTAAAATGGGAATTGATGGTGAAGTCCAAGCAAAGTGTAGACCGAGTGAAAAGAAGCCCAAATTGGCTGTAAAAAAAAATCTATAATTATTTTCTGACAATCTAATTACTATCGATTAATGTTGTTTTGGATAACTGCAAAGTCCTAGTCAGGTATTGATACGGTGCCAAAATGATAAAAAAATTGGCATTGTTGTGTGGAAAGGTTCATACTTCAGGCAGTCTTTTACACGGGGGGAAACGTTTTCAGATGAAATTTATATGATTAAAAGTTAGATTTCATTAAGATTAAAAGATGTCGTTGATAAATATGCATTTATGAGCCTCTGCAACACTAAACAGTATACAGGATGTTTCCTAAGTAAGTACAAAAAATTTAGGTACATATTATTGAGGCAATTTTTTTAATCAATATGAATGAAGTTTGACCATTATTCCTGTGATTATTTTGTGTTAACATTTAGAGGAATATTTTACCAGATTTAAGCTAAAAACCCAACATGATAATTACAAAATGCAAAATGCAATGTTAAAACAATTTTAATTTAAGAATCCGCGATCTAAGAAATATGAATTTGACTGATTGATCCAAAAAGCATAAAAATAAAATAGAGTTTGAGAGTTTGACCTCACACTTCAAGAATGCTTAAAAGTGAACAAATTGGAGTTTTTGTGAAAAGGTCTCATGTTTTAGATATATTACTCAAAGGATTAAACAAAAATTTAAAATATGAACAGTTCAGTATCAAGTTTCTGTGTGATGTTCGCCTGCGTAGTTGACCGTAGCCTAGTTTATAAAATGTTTACAATATTGTTGTTGTTATTGTGTTTTTGTTTCCTAGTTGCCTACAATAAAACTTAAAAATAGCATAGACAAGAATAGCTTCAAGTTTATATTCACGAGAAAAAAAAATTATTATTATACATATAATCGTTGTGTGCGTAGTCATGGTAGGGACAATAAAATCGATGCCAGCGCTTCCAGTGAAAAATTTTGGCGTTAAAGGGGGCTGTTATGACTAATTTGCAGTTCTTTACATGTTAATATTATAGAAATGTCAAATTAAAATTATTGTAAAACACGAATTATTTAAACTTAATGCATTAAAAATTGTGAAAATAAGAAATCAAATTGCACAAATATTATTTTTCAAATGTAAATTATTATAATTATTTATTTAAATTTGTGAGACAATAATATTAAATTTTCAATGTAAGTCTTAAATGCAATCCATACAATTATATATGCATCCATACAATTCTATAATTAAAGTAGTGTATCGTTACCATGGAAACGAAACTCACGCACGGAGCGAATACGTAAGCGTAATTTATTATACAATACAGAACCGACGTATACAGACTATCTGATGGATAGACAGGGTTCCTAAAACTACCGCATTAGAAGAGTAAAGTGATATGGATTATATAATAAAGAACTTGCATTATTTTTTGTGTCACAAATTCATATATAAATGAAAGAATAATTCATTTAAAGCATATTTAAGTTAGAAATAGTTATATTTGTTACGGGTGTAGTGACGTATTTACACCCGTTAAGGCAGTGAGCCAATCGGAATCTCGCTAAATTCACATTTTTCAGCTTGGTTCTATGGAAAATTATGTTATAATATATTGAAAGTAAGTTTAGAAACCAAACATTATTATTTATTATTTATCCGTCCGTTATTTTATCATTTATCCGTGTGGTGGCGTTGCTAAAAAAGATGTGTTGGCGTCATTGGCGTTTGAATTTATAGTTTAGAAAAACCATTTTCAATTAAAAATTACATGAAAAAAAAAATTTTTTTTAATTTAAATTTTTTTTTTAAATTTTTTAAAGTAAACTTACGAAAAAAAAAATAAAATTAAGAAACATGCAAGTTCTCCTTTATAAGGTGTACCATTAAGACGTGACGTACTATTAATAAGAAAGGCTCACTATCGAGATAATTTCAGCAATATTAGAAATAATAATTATCGAACAAGGAAGAGCTCCTTCGTTAATTGTCATTTGTAATATTGTGGATATTATCTCGATTTTATAATGACATAAATTTGTAAAGAAAATAAAATGTACTACAATTTATGGATATTATTTGATCTAAGTAGAATATGTTTTACGAACAATACAATCAGATATATTTGGTGGTTGAAACCAAATATATCTGATGTACAGCAAAGTGTTGTAATTTTATTGTCAAGATATGTTCAATGTTTAAAAAAAAAAAAAATTTTTATCGCAAAATCAAATTTTATATTTTA
This sequence comes from Chrysoperla carnea, assembly GCF_905475395.1. Taxonomy (NCBI): domain Eukaryota; kingdom Metazoa; phylum Arthropoda; class Insecta; order Neuroptera; family Chrysopidae; genus Chrysoperla; species Chrysoperla carnea. Next base: position 52,465,553 of record NC_058340.1, on the reverse strand, counting down.
GTTCACAAAGTAACGACATTTATATTTCAAAATATTGTTATAAATATTAAACTTGTTTGAGAAGAAATGATGCTAAGAGAATATTTTGCAGTAAATTTTATTTTCTACAACTTTTATTATTATAAAATTTTTAATATTGCTTACATACTTTGGCAAATCGAGACATTTTCAAATTTACAAGCGATAAAAAACTGTTTTAGAATTTCATATTCTAAATCGCTCCATATTCAAAAATTCGAAAATCCAAAAAACTCTTGGCTCTCTATTCTTATATTCAAATTAAACTTAACCTTATACCAAGGAAAGGCATCAACATAATACGGAAAAATATAATCAAATTATAAGCAGTACACCCAGTATTTAGTGACATTATATTTTATTTTATATTTTGAATCTTTTTAGAATTTCATATTCTAAATCACGCTGTCTTTCTAATGCGGTACTTTTGGCACAATAATTCGAAAATCTAATAACTCTAAGGCTCTCTATTTTTATATTCAGTTTAAACTAAACCTTATACCAAGGAAAAGCATCAAAATAATACGGAATAAAATTATCAAATATCACTAAAAAATTATAAGTAGTACACCCAGTATTTATTGATATTATATTTTATTTTCGAACTAGTAAATCACTCAATTATAACGCAAAAGATATAACAGCTTACCAATAAGTGTGGCCAAAATTTGTGTCCATACTTTGGAACTACTATTTTTAATTTGAATCGATTTTCTTTTCATGACACTTAACACACTTGGCCTTTTTTCAACCATTTTGTTTCTACTTTTATTGTGCTTTTAGATTAATGATAGGCTAATGTGATGGTGAATATAATTTTGAGAGTTTTATGTTGGAAACTGAATTTATATAGTAAAATTTGAAGATGATGAAAACTCTTTTGAATCTTTCATTTCTCTTATCTTATCATTAGTCTTATTATTTGCAAATTAATTTAATTAAAAGTGGCGGTAGATGAAGTTCAAACATTAAATTTGAATCGAGAAACGATAGATTTTTGTGATAAAATTATTATAATAATTATACCTAATATTAGCTGAAATTTTAATAGAATATCATATTTTGGCGCAAAAGGTGGGTTGTTATTACTTATTTTCAATTTTTTACATCTAAATTGTATAGAAAATGTTTGGAATGATTAATTTTTGAATAAAATTATTGGAAAATAACAATTAATTAAAAATTGAGAATAAGAGACGAAATTGTTTAAAAAATTGTTTTTAAATCTTATATATTTAAACGAGCAATTCTTGTATATATATATATATATATATATATCAACGATCTTGGAAATGGCTCGAACGATTTTCATGAAAATGAGTATGTAGGGGTTTTTTGGGGCGATAAGTCGATCTAGCTAGGTTTCATTTATCAGAAATGTCGTTTTATCCGTCTTTTCATGAAAAATTCATCAGACATCTATTGGTGTATAACGTAGTTAATGATATACAATGCAAATTATAACATAACAAAAAGGAGGCGTTTGAGTAGTCTAAAGTGAAAAATATGACTCTTGCTGACATCTATTGGCGAATAACCGAGCGAAGCTCGGTCATCCAGATATTGTAAATTAACATAATTACTTATTTAAATTTGATACAAAATATTATTAAATTTTCAATGTAAACCGTATATACAAACCATAGAATTTTATGTCCATCCATACAATTATATTAGTACTTAAAGTACATAGTACGAAAAGCTCTTATTAGGGTTGTATAGCTTTTAAAATTCAATTACCCTGATTAAGTGAGACATGAAGGGGCCTGCAAAATTTGTTCATTCACTCGCTGTCTCAGTTATAGAGGTAACTATGATGATAAAGTCGAAAGAACGAATCTCAGATATAGAAGTTTGCTTCGCCCCACTAACAGAGGTAATTTAGTGCCAAAGTGTTGGGATCTCTGTATGAGTTCCAATTATGGAGGTTTCTCACTATCTTTATGGATCTTTTCATGAATTTTACTTATAAAATTGGTTTAATTTAGCCCATATCTGTTATAGGCTGAAGTTTTTCTCTACTTCTAAAACTACTATAGTTTGGAGATACACATGTTTTCTACGTATAATCAAAAACTCAAAATACCGTCACTGATTTTTCAGTGATTTTTTGACAATTTATTTTGTTAATTAAAGTTTTACAATTTTTCTTATATTTTAATTTTAAGTCACAGTTTAGAAGTTCTAATAATAACTTTGCAGAATAAAAATAAAAATTTCAAGATGTGAGACACGGAATGTTTATCATAGGCCAGTTTAAGAAATCGTTGTAAATAATCGATAAACTTATATCTAAATAAGTCAGAAGGTATACTGCGGTGATAATTTAAAATGCCATAACTCTTTAAATAAATATTTTCTAAATATCCTAATTCATTGTATTTATATTAACTTAAAATTTTGAACATAAAAAGAGTTTTTACACATTTTTTCTGTAAAATTTTGTTTGTTCCAGTTAGGGCTTATAAGTTATGATGCCAGTATAAATGATTGCAAGGCCGATACATAGATGGATAATCTAAAGCCATATCCATACGATAAAATTTTAAAACAAATCTAACTCATAAGAGTAAAATGAAATCCTAACCTACCTTTTGTTTCAACCCTCAATTAATTTGTTTCTTTTTAATATAATAAATGAAAAAATTACAAAATAAAAAAAGTTTTAACAAAAAGAAAACCGACTTCAGAAGAAAAGTTTTCCAAAACAAATGAATATGCACTAAAAAGTAAAAAAATAACGATAATAAAATGTAGTTAAAATTATTGTTATTTTGGAGTCGGTTTTCTTTTTGTTAAAAGTTTATTTTTTATTTTGTGATTTTTTGTGAATCTGAAGTACATAAACTAATTTGTCACTATAAAAAGAATAATCGAAATCGGTTGGCGTGATATTGAGTTATTTGTCCTCTTGTCGTGCATACTTAATGCAAATTTAAGACTTTTATAGCTTTCTCATGGATGCCGTTGTCAGAACTGAGCCAAAATGAAATGGGACCACACGGGAAGCACCAGCTTTCAAATAGATAAAGAATCATCAATATCGGTTCATCCAGTCGGTTCATCCAAAAAGTTCTAAGGTAACACACATAAAATAAAAATACAGTCGAATTGATAACCTCATCCTTTTTTGTTTGAAGTCGGTTAAGAAGGGTTTTCACTCTAAAATTTAGAAAATTAATAGACATTTCGTAAATGAACATAATTTAAATTTAATACAGGGAATAACAAAACTCTGGGCGATTTATTCATTTTTTTAGATAGGAACAGCATCCAAAAAAACAAAACAATGTATAAATTTTTAAAATATGGATTGAATAAAAACTATGACTCTCAGTGTGGATCGAGTACAAAAAAAATATAAAATTATAATTTTATTTCCACAAAAAAAAAAAGGATTTTTTAACAGTAAAAGCAGCACTATTATAAAACTAAGCCATAATTTCAGAAGTGATAAATTAGTATCGATATCTCGAAAAAGAAGTAGAATACTCTAAAAGCGGTGTCCTAAACATTCATTTTATTTTGAATAACTCTATGGGGATGTGTCTTAAAACTGGAGCACCATCGATATTGATAGTACATACTCTTCTTTAATCAATAATAGTCTTTTACATTAAGATGACATTACTTGTTTATCACAAAATCAGACCTCTTGAAGAATTTTCACTTGGGTGTTTTTCATTAAATCCAACTGAAACCAGTTTACCTTTTTTACACCCTGTAAAAATGTAATATGTTAATATGTTGTAAAATGAACTCTAGATAAAGTGTTAAATTACTTTAATAATATTCATTAATTTTAAACAACAGATGTATTTACTTTTTAATAAAATTTTATTTTGTAATTCAGTAGTTTCAGTACATACATTTGTAGGTAAGCCGATTTCTAGGAATACTTTTCTTTTCCAAATATGATTTCATATATTCGATATATTTCGAAAGAAATATTATCTTTAAAAAAACAATTTACCTACGATTATTTTCTAATTTTTATCGTCAATATTATAATACTTTATTGTCTGGTTTTGTTCACTTTGCTTTCATTCTATTCGCGATGGAATTGTTTTGTATAATAATCCACTGATCAGTAATCCATTTTATTAATATATGATCGCAGAAAGTTGCTAAATGTGTAAAAGTGTATAAACAATAGGCTTTTGTCCACTAAGAATAAATCGTTTGAATAAAAGTTTCTAATGATTAATCATAATATGTAGATAACAAAACACAAAATTAATTTTAATAAAATTTAAGGATCATTAATATTTTTGGAAAATAATTTTCATAATCCTATACATCCGGTCATGTGACAGCAAACACAGATCAGAAGTACTTTCATGGTACTACGTCACATCATATGAAAGACTAAGTAAGCTTACAAACACAAACAAATATAACATGTCATGAAGTGACATCATATAAGACGCCATTACACTCTACACTGTTTTAGAACTAAATTTGAATTGGTATTAATTAATTGCTAAATAAAAAACACTTTAAAGAAGTACAGCATTTGGAGTATAAACTGGATAGAGATAGAGATTGAATGAAAAAATAAAATGGCTATGTAAAACATCAAATTTCACTACGATATCATCAGTAATGCATATTTTGTTCGTATCCACTTGCCGATTATTTTATTTGCTTAAATTAGCAAGTGTTACATCATAAAAACTAAAAAATACAGTTATAATTAATACTTGAATCTACTTTTTTTAGACCATAGCATTGTTTCCGTATTTATAAATCAATTTGACTGATGCCATGGACCCCTTACTATTTTGATTTTTTAAATATTTAAACAAAAAATCTTATAAATAGAATTTACTTGTTTATTTTATATGGCTTTATTTTACAAAAAAATATTTTGCTATTTTATATCATATTATAATTTTACTAGCTGATCTTGATCCCCACTGTTTCGTATGAAAAGTGACGCAAAAAGTTTTTTTCTTAGGCCCCCTACCTTCTGTCTTCTATCTGCTTCTCTTTGCTCTAAAATTCTTCCTTCAGTGTTTTGTCTCTTTACACACTATTTCTTGAAGAAAATCTTGGTGTGTATTAATATTGATGATCGTACGACTAGGAAGTAGTTACATTGTGTATCATAATAAATTTCCATTTTTGTTCCAATTTCCTAGATCAATTTTTGTATTATATAAATACGTATTTCGGCTACCAAGTAATCATCATCATTATGAATGTTACTTATTATGTATGTTACTCGTTGCTAATTTGGTGGCAGACTGTAGTCATTGGGGCAAAAACCGAAATATCCTAAAGATCTCATTTATTATCTTTGATTTATATTGTGTATCCTTTTATTCACACACAAATTTGTTCAAATACCCACGATATAAAGATTGAGGATTCCATAAAATTGTGTTTTATACAGTCCGTCTCAATTTGAGTGTAATTGCCCTCGTATTATAGAGATAGTTATCACGCGTTGAAAAACGTTTGGTGTAGGATATTTGAGAAGATGATTTCACTTAGGATTTCACATTTCTGATTGGCTATTTTGTTTACGTTTAACGATTACGTCTTATTTTTTTATCTTTCTTTTTTTTCAGCTTATTTAGGTAAAAAAAACACATTTTTTAACGAAAACCATCTTTTTCCATCCTCTTGAAATTCATAAAGTCCAAAAAATTTTTACAATATTGAAGGGAGACAAATAACTTTTTGCCTCTTACCAAATAACCCGCCTAATGATCGCACAAACGTTTCATACTGCTGGAAAATATTTCGCTTCTCTCCCTCCTACCAAACGCCCGAAAAAGGGTAACATGGTTTGATTGATATTAGTCGAAAAGGGAAGGGCGGTTATATCTGCTAGCATTACGTAACATTTGTTCGGTTGCTGGGGAACTTATTAGGCCAAGAGCAGAAACTTTTTCCAATTTTTACTCATTTCCCCCTGCACCTCTATTTCGAAAATGGCCACTCTGCCATATATATGTTTCATAAGAGAAAATGCTCCACATCGACTCAGGAGCTTATTTACCACGCGGCAGAAACTTCATGGATTTTTTACGTTTATATCCAACAGTATATATAAATGTTATTCATATTACATTAAACGACACTTTCATGCTTGCATACATTGCTGCAGCAGGTACGTGGTTCTTTTGGGTTCTAGTCGAACTATTTTAAAAGGTAAACAAGAAAAACTGACGATAAGGTTTTACACCCTTCTGGCCGGAAGTATGACCAAATTTGTTAAAGTTGTGTATTATTTCATCTTATAAAATGGAACGAAAAATATATTCACAAAAAGAACATTAAGTATAAATGAAAATTATATGAGGATAAATTTATTATACATGAACAAATTCATCGTGCTAAACATTTATTTTTAGTAAAGACATTTGTTTTATACGGGTGTGGTTAATACTATGAAAGTTGATCTATTGATTTGAATACATCATGTGAATTAAGTTTCACACATCAATTGTTTTAACTAGTACAACTGTATTTTATCCATACCATTATAAATAAGTTTAATAGTTTCTGAAAACTAGAAACCAGTTGAAAGATTAATAATACAGGTTATATAGAAGCTAATTACTCTTGCCCATATTGCACTAAATTACAGGAGTTATTTTTATACCATGTAAATATGAAATATACATAGTATATTAAGTTTAGTCCCAAGTTTGTAACACTTAATTAAAAATAACGATTCGTCCGTCCGTCCGTCCTTCTGTGGACACGATAACTCAAAAACGAAAAAGATATCGAGCTGAAATTTTTACAGCTTACTCAGGACGTAAAAAGTGAGGTCAAGTTCGTAAATGAGCATCATAGGTCAATTGGGTCTTGGGTCCGTAGCACCCATCTTGAAAACCGTTAGAGATAGAACCAAAGTTTCCTTAAAAAAAATGTTCCTTATCAAAAATTAAACAACTTTTGTTTGAAACATTTTTTCGTAAACATCACTGTTTTCCCGTGAGGGCGCCAATTAGGCGGAAATTTTATAATATGTACTATACTTGATTATCAGTTATGTATATGTCACATGTTTGTATGTGTAATGTGATAAAAAAATCAACACTGTCTATACATGGTATTTCAACAATTAACTCAGTCAATTGTTTGTTTTCACTTGTTTTTTATTTAAATAGATTCAGTATCACGCACTGAATGTAAATGCACAAAATTCATACAAAAATAGACGCGATAAGTGCCTCTATTTTAAGGAAAACCGTTTTAGGCTATTTCTCCATAACCGTGCACTTTAGACCAAAAATTGTAAAAGCCTCTATTGTACATAATTAATTTACCTACTTTTTTTGAACAGTGATTTTTTTTTTTATGTATCACTATCCGTTTATGACTTATAAGACTATGACGATTTATTTATTGACTATTTGACCGATATCTCTTTTAATATTTGTTTAAACAAGAAAATGATAATAACTTTTAAATCTACAAATTTCCTTAAAATTTTACTTTAAGCTTTTCCTAAAATAAATATTTATAAAATTATAACGCGTTTAATGTTGAAACCATCGGGTGCAAGCTAATATAAAAGAAGTATACATATCGTAATGTTCAATAAATATATGAAAAATATTAACGTTAGGGACATAATTTGCAATAAATAATTTGCCTTCATACCTGCAAATGCAGGGACCATCTTTTAAAGCTAGATCATCTAAATTTCTGCCCCTTTTCCTAAATTCAAAATTGAATTTTCTTGGTGATCCAGTGGCACCTCGGTAACTGGAACTTCGTAGTTAGTAAAATATAATCGCGCCTTTCTAAGTCGAAATTTAGCAATTAAATCCTCTGTATCTCGAACTACTTGTTAAATCGAAAACTCATTAACTCAAAATGTTTTGTATTTTTCTGGGATTCGAATTATCGTGGTTCCACTGTTTTTTCAAATGTATTATTTCGTTCCACACAATATAAATATATAACGTTAAAAGAATTTGTATTTTTGTATAACGATGATTTTTAAGTTGTGAAAATTTCAAAAAAAACATTGCCATGACAGTAGACAGAGAACATGTACAAGAATTACATATTATTGTTGTTGCTACTGCAGGATTTATTGTCATGTAAATAATCTAAAGTCTTTGAAGATTAAGTTAGTTATATGAAACCAAAACGTGGTTCGCGTTTATTCGCGCAGTTCCTCTTTTGAATGCATGAATCGTTGAATGCATGTATTTCAATTTGAAAAGTATAATTTACTGACATACACAGGAATGAATTGTCCGGCGACCAAAAATTACTTTTGTTGCCATCAGTCGTCATATGACATCATCAAACGAAAAATTGTGTGCTTATTTCTATGGAATCTATTATGAATTTTGTTAAAATATATTACCTTCAGGACTATTATCAGTGCCGGATTTACCTCTGACGGGGCCCCAAGCAACCTCAGGTTTTTGGGTTGATAAAATACCCCCCCCCCCCGACATTTCAAAATAATGAATAACTAGCTGATTTTGCATAATCAATATATTTTACAGTTAACTTATAATTTACTATCTAAATTACAACTTTTTTCTACTTTTCTCAGTCGCAAATTGATGAATGACATCATCAAATTCAAGTTTTTCAAGCTGGTCTTTTTCGATAAACAGTAAGCCTAAATCACTAACTTTTTCTTGACACATCGATGAGCGTAAATAATTTCTAAATTTTTTTTTTTTTCAAATTTTCGAATGTGTTTTCAAAATTTTCCATTTTTTTCCATTTTCCCCTCCTGGCCAAGCGGGGCCCCAAGCAATTGCTTCCTTTGCTTCTCGGTAAATCCGCCACTGACTATTATTACCTTGACCGATTCCGATACCGGAATAAGATTAAAAAAATGCGTAACGTAGAAGCTGCGTTAGCTAAGTGAAATTCCTTAGATATTGAAAAAAATTACACATTTTTCTTAAAGTCGAATTTGAATATTGAATACATAGACGTTTTGGATGTAATCCATACATTTTGCATGTAAAAAACCTTCGTTCCAAAAGGGGGTCCCACGACCGCAATCTTTTTAATTTTCAAGAACTTTTATTTCGAAAACTAAGCATCTGGAGTGTATTTTTTTTTGCTTAAAACTGATCAAAAAATACAAAAATATTTTTTATTTTGATTAAATTCAAAATTTTGTCCTTTGAACCCAGCCTTATTAAAAAATTGACTGCTTTTACCTGGAACACACAGTTAAATATTACAGTTTAATTCTAAGATAGGATTATCGTTGTGAAAAATATATATATAAACAAAATAAAAGAGTAATCCTGAAAATAAAAGAATTTTGAATTTTGCTTAAATATATATTTCGGGTAGTATATCTTTAAGTTATAACTACCTAGATTTAATTTTAATATTTTAATTTTGGTTTTAGGGCAATGAGGACATATTTTATTTTCATTCTATTTATCGTATTCTGGTAATTTATTTCGAGTTTAGCTAATTATTATTACCTAATTAATAATAATTTTATAAATCTAGCTAAATATTTTTGTTGTGGATCCTGAAGAGGATACATTTTTCAAATTTGATTAGGTAAGATTAGGTTAGATCAAATTTGAGGCAGCAGAGATTATTCTTAGCCGATTTCTATTTCAATTTTTCGAACATGTTTATTAGGGTGGTATTTTTATGCCATGCATATATGTAATATGCAAGGTATACTAAGTTTAGTCCCAAGTTTGTAACGCTTAAAAATATTGATGCCACCAACAAATATTTGGTATTGGTGTTCATAAAATCACCAAATTAGTCCATTTTTGAGGGCGAGTTCGTAAATGAGCAATATGGTCAATATGGTCAGTTAATCTACATGTCCCATCTTGCCCCATAAGGTTTTTATTCTGCTTTTAGTGTGAAGTAAAAAGGGAGTATATGACGGTTTTATTGTATGAGCCTATTACCTGCAATGTTGCTCTCTCTTACCCTACTAGCATGTAAAAAAAATTGTTTTTAATAATTAATTTTTCATAAACCGAACAATCGACTTGAAATTTTAATAGAAGACGTATTAGGTAATCATTAGTTCCGAATTACACAAAATTTCAAATTTTTTGTAATGTTTTCACTTTTTAGGTCTCGAAACTCCTTAAATAGATTACCTATTTATTATTTATTTATATATATATGAGAGAGAAACTGAGAAGTTTTATTTATAAATTTTCTCGTAACGTAAAATGACATTTAAATTGAAATGATATAATCAATAACAAATATATAATATATTTTATATAAAAAAAAGGTCAAGGATACTTAAGATGAACTATTTTCTATCTACTTTAATGTTATGTGTTGCATTTTTTTGTTGATATAGATACATGCGTATATAAGACTTTTAATAGTCAAGGTAGTAAGTATACCTGCATACACCTTGTGAGAGTCGTCACTTACTTCTTGTATATGGAGTGTTCATACTCCTTACATATTTACAGTGTGTCCAATTAAGTCGGCACGTGTGTCCAATTAAGTTGGAATTCTTTTTCATTAAGGTAGTACGAGCGCCAAGGTAAGTTTAGACTTGTGGTTGAAATTATTTGTACCTTATTTTGTACCATAATTGTAGACGAAAATTAGAATAAAGTTGTTCGATATAATAAATTTTATTCTTACTTTTCGTCTTATATTGTCAAGTTAATAACATAATTCACCATCAAAAATGGAAATATGTATATTTTTTAATATGTATCCCCACTAGCGTGCTCATACATCCTTAATTAGTCGGGCACAATGTCTTTTTTTTTTTTTTTTCAATAATTTTTTAATGTTTTAACTTTAAATAGTTTCTTTTTTTTTTATAAATTTCCATCGACTAGTTTTGGTAAGATCTATGAAAACGTATCATTCATCTACCGTTTTCCCAAAAGATCAATATGTTAAATATGCCTACTTTTGAAGTCGTTTATTTTAAATTATCGGGCAACCCCCATTAAAATTTTCAGGAGTGATTTAGACCTAGTCCAACTTCATATCAAAAAAAGCCTTTAATCCAAAATTGCCCTGGCGCTCGTACATCCTTAATTGTTTTATGAAATAAAAGTATTCTGGTTAAAAACCTCTTTGCATGACTAATATAAAGTAGTCAGATTTCAATTGTTTACACTTATATATATGAGGTTTATCGAACAGTTTGATAATAATCAATATTATCCATCTGCCATCAAAAAATTGACTTATAAGAAATTAAAGATATGCAATTTGCATAAATAATATGCATTTTATAATTGCATTTTAAATTAACCATAAAAATTCTTAATTGCGGTTGATACTCGGGGAATTTAAGGGTCGCTCAACTTTGGTGCCTAGGGTAAACGATATCCCCGTCGTTTCCTGAAGTTTTCGGGAATTTCGTTATATAATCGGCTCAAACTCGTTTCTCGGTGGTTTTTGGGGTCGCTGAACCCGAATATCGCACGAATATAGAATTGATCTCCGAAGTACCTATAGTGGTCAGGGAACCCGAAGTAATTTTCTTGGAACTTTGACCTTTTTTAGTGTTTTGTTTCGACCATAAAAAAAAAATATATATTAGTCAAATATAATATATACATATTACCATGCATAAAGATATTGGTTGGTAGATTCATAGTACATCACCTATTTTTTAGCTTAGCGTGTTTTAAATTTCACTTCCTCAAAATTTAACGATATATTTAAATTATCAAAATTCTTCATCAAATACAAATGGAGGGAAACAGGAAATAACAATGCATTCATTTAAGAAAAAAAAAGATTGAAGTCGGAAGCATACCTTAGTTCAAAATTAAAACACATGGCTTCAGTCATGATTACTTTAGACGCGACTATAGACAGCATTGCGTTGGTTGTATTGTTTATTTTTGAATTTAACATTCTTTATAATATTATTTAACTATGCAACCAAATTTAGACAAATAATTCTTATACAAAACACTAGAATTATTTCGTCATAAAAGTTGTATATTTGTGTTAAATATTTACACATTACTTAAGTAAATTAAATACATTTTAAAGTGATCTGAATGAATTAACACTTTTCATGTTAAGATTAAATAATATTTACATATTAAGATCTATTATGATTCAAGATTAACGTACTTAGTCGTGATTATCGTATTCATCAAAATTAGAAATTTTACTGGAGTATAGATTATGTCTGAATTCAAATAATCTTTTGTATGACGAAATTTTAGTTTCGATGTTATATTTTACTTAGAGGTTGTACATTCAGATCATTTTTCGAAATAACTAAATTTCTAGCGAGAATATACGAACTGTTTTAAAATAAATAGTCAGAGAGACGCCAAGACTAGCGGTTTCATATGGGAAATATACTTTCAACAATACATACATATACAATTTATATAATACATACTATACAATTTACGCCTAATTTGCGCCCTCACGGGTAAACAATGATATTTACAAAAAAATGTTTCAAACAAAAGTTGTTTATATTTTGATACGGAACATTTTTTACATTTAAACTTTTGTTCTATCTCTAACGGTTTACAAGATGGGGCCTACGGACCCATAGGTCAAGACCCAATTGACCAATGTTGATCATTTACGAACTCGACCTCACTTTTTACGTCCTGAGTACGCTGTAAAAATTTCAGCCTGATATCTTTTTTCGTTTTTGAGTTATCGTGTCCACAGACTAACGTTACAAACTTGGGACTAAACTTAATATACTATGTATATTTCATATATACATGGTATAAAAATGGGCCATTCGGATCTACGGAACTTAAAAACTGTAACCATTGTTTCAGATTTATGAATTTTAAAAATCTTTCAAATAAAATTAGACACTTTTATAAGTAATATTTTTGTCACTTAACTATTACTTTAGTTTTGAAAGTTTTCCCTATCTGTTATAAAATGTTTGAGATATCAAAACTTTCAGTGACATAAATTTTCGTTCACAAAAATACCAAAATGTTTTTTCGAAATATCGTTATATATTATTTCTCCCTAACTTCCTTATTCTATCATCAATTTCCATGATTCACTCCTCATTTTCAAACATAAAATGCTGGCTTCTGGCGAAAAAAGAACTCTCGGTCTGAAAATGTACCGCTTAGGAAAAAACAAGCTAGACTAATTTTAACGAAAAAATATCATAAATTAAAATACATTTTAATCATAAATTAAAATAATTAAGTATAAAAAATATATTTATTTGACAAATATGTTCCCAATGTAACAATTTTTATTGATGTTCTGCCAATACAGAAGACATTTTTAAGTAGTAACGAGATATTTCAAAACTATGAAACTATTTTTATATAAAATATTTTTAAAACTACTTTCTCCTAATAGTAATTTAAGCGATTTTTGATTTTTTCACTTCTTTTCTACGAAATTGTTTTTATTCTTAGTCACAGGTATCGGTAGCACGGGTACGGAATTCCCCACGGGTCAAGCTAGTTTAACTTAAAACATTACTTTGAGGGTTACAGTTCCTAAGGGAACCGTTTCCGTGTTCATGTTTCGCATTTTAAATTACTACTTGTACCTCCTATCATCTCGTTGAATCAGGGCCAATTATTAAAAAACTTCCGGAATTCGAAAATATCAAACAAAAAAATCACCTTACCATATACACGAACTTCCCTTAAGCTTGCAAATTTCCAGACATAAACAGCTACAATTCTTTATTCTCTCAAAGTTGACATTGCTGATAAATACGAATTTTGTTCTTCTCAATAATGCAACAGTTTAGTGGGGCATCAGATACGTAAAACGATGTTTTAGTATTTAGTACTTAATTAAATTATTGTTTACCATTTTCTAATCATAATAATTGTTGTTACAGGTGAGTTTTTCATTTATATTTAAAATGATACATAAGGTATGTACTGAAAATCAATTTTTGTATGGAATAGTCGAAGGCTTGACCGAAAGAGTGTTCTTTTCTACCATCCATGGATGCAAAATATCCTGTATACAAAAATAGAACTTTCTTGATTCATTACGCCTTTGTAATGATAAATTAGTAACATCAATAAATAATTATTCACCGACAGGTAAAAAATGAATAAACCACAAGATGGTCTTTTTGAGATAAGTATGTAGGTATGTTAGTTAAAACAAGTTCTGCAATATTGTATTAACAAGATAAATGAAGATCTACTTTTTCGGAAGTCATTTGATTTAGTCAAACGAAATTTGGTTTGACTTTGTTTGATTTGGAAAACAAAAAAATTGGTTTTAATATTTTATCCGCAAAAAAAGAAAAAGATATTTTTTGTCTTCAATGAGTTAAATCATTTAACTTAACTTGTCACTTTGATCAACTTTATTGCTGATCAATTGTAAATAAGTCAAGGTTTAATTTAGGAACAGAAAGAGTCTTACACTTTCAAATCAAATCGCTGCGCGCTGTGATTGGGCCACCAAAATAAACTTTCCATATGTATCCAACTCTAAATATCTCTGAAGTACCAACTTTGACTTAACCCTTTATATTTGAAAGCGACGAATTATGTTAGTCCCTATTTATTTTAAGCTTAGCGATCACTATTTTTGAATTTATTGCAACTTTTTTTGATTTTTACCTAATATTATCGAAAAAATGTATTACATACTTTAATAAAATTCTTATAGTTTTCTAAAAGTTTTGCTCTACTTTAAATAGTACTGCTTGGGAGAGGGCAAACGATTCGAAAATTATTGGAGATTGGTCTTTTGTTCAAAACAATTTGCAGAAAAGCGAACAAATCGGTTATTCAACCGAAATAACAGGCGAAATTTCTAATGAGTGTAGCTGCAAATATGGAGCCTTTATTGGGTTTTTTTTATGTGAACTTTTTGTAATGTTTTGGTGTCATGCATAATATTTCATTATCTATTCTTTGGAAGCTATTCAATTCCATTTTGAAAGTGAGATATTACTGCAAATATGATTCGATCGATTAACAGCGTTTTTTTCTTTTTAAATATACCACCTACTTTCGTTTCTTTCGTCTTTACTCGATTGACTACACTAAATGCGATATTTTGAATGAATAACTCAAAAGTAACTAATCAAAAGCGAAGGCAGTGTTCTGTTTGTTTTATGACTTTTGTATTACCCTCCGGCCTATTAAGTTGAACAAAAACTGTAGAGGCAATCAAAAATTGCAATATATCTAGCAAATACACTGACATAAAAAAAGAAAGAAATTAAATAACATAAAAATTGAAATTGTATTTTATATTAGTTCGAATGTCAAATGTGAATAATGATTCCCATATGGTCGATTCGATCATGTCGAACGTTGTGTACAATCAATCGTTACAATATACAGGTACCTTTCTATAAGAACAGGTGCGCATTCAGATATGTTTTCAAATGGTGGATGAAGTTAAATTTTAAAAAAGAATGTTTTTCTTTTCAAAATAACAAAATATCTGTACTTGTTTTTCGATTCGATCAACTTTCAGACAAACTTTTTTCTTTTTCGTATGTTTTTTACAAATATAAACTCTATTATTTTCAAGTTCTTCCCTCGCTCTTAAAATCAGTTTATTACGTTTACGAAAGAATGTTCCCAACAAAAGTTGTTCGTTTCTTAATAAAAAATATATTTCTTACTCTATCTCTTATCATGTATGAGCAGGAGTTGATTTTGCAACGAGCTTGTAATTCAAGGTCAAATTTAATACTTCTGTAAAATCAAACCCTCCCCCTCCAACAGAATAACTTTTACTCATTTTAGATTATTCTTTACAAAATCAGTTACTTAAAGAAATTTTCACCTAATGTTCATAAAGGACGCTCGGATTTGTAAATGTTTAATTTAAAAGCAAGCCAGTTTTAAGCAAAAGTCGATGATTTCAAATATTTATATGAAGAACTCCCATTTACATCTCTCTGGATACGTACCTTATATAAGCTGCTCTACAGCATTATTTTTTGATTACTCAATTATTATGAGAGAATTATTTTAACAATAGCTCGATTTGGAACAAAACGGTGATATGAATATCAAAATATCGATAAATAATCATTTGTATACAGTGTGACACATTTAAGATGAAGACACCGCCACACTTTCGTTATTTATAGGAATATCGATTTGAAATGAGTTTGCACAGTCATATAGGCGGGTGTGACACATTTTTTAAGATATTTAACCGAAACCCGAAGCTTACAGTCTAGCCCAAATTGACAAATAGGAAAAATTCTGTAAATTTAGCCTAGCGCCAGAGATTGTTTGAGATATAGAAAAAAAATTATTAGAAAATGTTACATAAAAGGTTTTTTTATGCCCGTATACCGATTTTACAACAAAATTTGCATTTACAATTTTTTCATTATTTTGGGTTACACTTAAAATTATTAAAAGATTATTGAAATATTTGAATACATAACACTATTAAATTATCAATTTGTCCAGTTTGGACATTCCATAGTTAAGCAACTTTTTCTAATAATTTTTTTCGATATCTTTGACCATATTTGACGCTAGGTAAAATTTTAAGAATTTGCCCTATTTGTCAATTTGTAGTAGGCTGAGTTTAAGGTTTCTGTTAACTATCTTAAAAAATGTAGCCCACCCCCCTATATTACTGTGAAAATTTTCAAATTGATATTTCTTTAAATGACGAGTGTGAGGGTGTCTTCATCTTAAACACACTGTATATATTATCTAGTATATACAAAACCAACAACAAAAAATTGAATTTTTTGAATAGATAACATATTTCTATCACAATGAGAGAAAGGTTTTTTCAGAAAATTTGATTTTTTAATTTTAAACGTTTATAGGATAATGTAGCAAAAATATTCATATTTCATGAATATTTATTTATTTAATGCAAACTACATGATTTTTAATGAAATGTGTCAAAATCAATTAAAATAGTATGACTTCTAAGTGTTATACTTATCGACTTCATGGCACATTGTAGATCTTTTAAGAATAAAATTCTACTTTTTACGATATTATTAAATTGATTTTTGTAATCCAGTTACGAGATATCAAAATTTTTTATACCACTTATATATGAAATATACCAAAGTATACTAAGTTTGGTCCTTAGTTTGAAACGCTTAAAAATATTGATACTATGAACAAAATTTTGGTATAGGTGTTCATAAAATCACCTAATTAGTCCATTTTCGATTGTCTGTCTGTCTGTCTGTGGTCTGTCTACCCGTCTGTCATCACGATTACCCAAAAACCAAAAAAGACATCAAACTGAAATTGAAATCGTGCTTAGGACGTAAAAAATGAGGTTGAATTCGTAAATGAGCAACATAGGTTAATTGGGTCTTGGGTCTATAGGGCCCATCTTGTAAACCGTTAGAGATAGAATAAAAGAATCATGTTAAAAAAAATAAATAACTTTTGTTTGAAGCATTTTTTAAATTTTATTATATATATATATATATATATATATATATATACTTTCTTTTTTTTTGATTCAATAATAATAATAACCAAACTAAATTAATAATTATTAGAACAGCTAATGAGTAACGAAGTATCTTCATTTCTTACGGAATTGACCATTTTGTCCTGCCAACTGCGTCAGAGAATTGAGTAAGCGCCTATGCGGGTTTCGGGCAGTTGAGAAAACAGAAAATCATTTGACTCAAAATATATATTTTTTCAGTGCATACATAGGTAATAAACAATTGAAATATCAATAAAATTAATAAAAATGATTTGGCAATAACAAAGCATTAAAATTTTCATTAAAAAACATTAACATTTATTTGTTTTGCAATAAATTTTTAATTTAAAAATCAACATTAATACAAATAGATAAATAAAAATATTTTTTAAGTATAAGAATAAATAAGAACATTATTTATTATTTTACTAGCTGTACCCAGCATGGATACCGCATAAAGTAAAATAAAGTTTGGTTGTTTTTCTGTTTATTGAAGTGCTTTTTTGTCTGATGCATAACTTCATAAACAAATCAAATGGCTTCCCATCGCATACGAGATATCCATATTCAGTTGTCCAAGTCCGAATTTAATCCGCACATTTGAAGTGTGTAATGTTTAGTACCTGCGCCTTGTTGATGATCATTACAAATGCGACCCTATCGGAAACTGTAAGCTTTAAGCTCCAATAACAAAGAAAGGCAGAAACTAAATTTCTTTAAACTAAAAAAATTTATTTTTCAATTTATGGATGAACGAAGTAGGACTAAGTCTAAATCAATTCTCAAAATTTTCGGGGAAGGGGGGCTCTTTTCTATATCATTGCTAACATGTATAATTTCTATTAAAAGTTTTTTTTAAATTTGTTTGCATTCTTTCCAAGTGAAAGTTACCAAAACTTTCAAAATATATCGTTTTTTTAGATTTCTCCATAAGATCAATGTGTTTTATATCAACTTCCAATGATTCTTTTTCTTAAAAATTTGCATGGATACCTAAGCTGAAATTTTAAACACATAATCTGGGAGTAAAAGTCTACCTATAAAAAAAATTTTGAGCCTTTAAATCAAATATTTTTTTCATGTGCATACATCCTTAAATAAACAAAAAAATTTATTGTAAGATTAACAGTTCCATATTGAGAGACTATTCCATAGTTATATTCAATTAATAAAAAACTAATATAACAATTAATATTTAAAGAAAATGACTTTAAAAAACACTTTAAAAATTTTGATTCACGATCCTGCCTTAATTATATCGAAACATGGAAGGGTAATAATTTGTAAAATAGCGGAATTGGTTATTTGGAACTCAAAATGGGAGATTAGATTTGATAGCCGTTACATCCTACATTTATCTGAACAGTTACATCATCGTGAACATCAAATATTACAGTTATCTTGAAATTTTTTGAAAACGAAATTGGAATTTTTATTTCATTAATTTTTGTAATCGTGTTCTTAACATTTCTTAACGACTTAAAGATGTATTAATCTAATACTCCATGACACATTGACAGTTTGACAGTGCAAAAACATTCAATTAAGTTAGTTTCATATATGTTTACCGTTCATGTCGTGTTGTGTGCCATCGTTAATTCTGTATCTATTTTATTATAAACAAAGATTTTAATATTTAAGTTGCCATTTATTGTTTGCTGGCTCATTAAGTCTAATGTAATCACGGCAATAAAAATCTGATGTGAGAGTCACATAACTTCCATATAAAAATAAAAATTGTATATCAAGAGGCTGTGTGGCAAATTTACTTTTATATATAAAACTAGCGTATACAGGGCGTTCTGTTATTGACTGCAGATCGTTATCCTACAGAATAAGCTCATAAAGACGAAGGAAAAAGTAATTTTTCACTTTTGGATCTGAGATAAATGAATATTTCTTTAGCGAATCACAGTTCAATAACATTTTGAATGAAGCCAATAAAACACTACTTAAAGAGAGGATGTGTTTTATCATAGTGGAAGGCGTTTCTAAATGCAAAATTATTACAAAAAAACTCTATTTGGCTACTTTTGTTATTATAAAAACTAACCCATTAAAACCTACGCTACGTTTCTTGGTAAATGAAGTTTTGTACGCAACTTATCGTGCGAATATCACATACGTTAATCATACATTTGGCAAAACGGACCAAACTCCGTTTTGCTAAATATATGCTGAGATACACATACACCGAGACAAACCAAAGTATTTATGTTGTGCGTTAAAGTTGGAAAGTGATACAATGTTTAAGATTTTGTGTTCTGTATTACACTATTTATTCCCCCCTGCCCCGTACCTATATGAATATATAATTTGATACCTCCCACATCTAACTGTCTATTAGTGATTTTTTTTTTTTTTTTTTATAAATAATAACAACAAAATATTTTTTTAGTATTCACTACCCAATTAAATTAATTTACAATCAATTATTGTTTTATGATAGTCTCCAATATATTCTAAAGTGACACCTACTAATTTAATGAATTTGATAAGTCTGTGAATTCATAAACCTTTCTATTTTCCCATAATCACATCTCCCGAATCAGGCCTCAGATCGAAATTTGGTAAAGAGCTTTTTTGTTCGTCTTTATGAGCTTATTCTGTATGCCAACGATCTGCAGTTAATAAGAGAACGCCCTGTATATATTACAGGAAATGGGGATTGTTGATAGTCTACATTTCTATTAGTTTATTTTTATTCCATGTATATATGAAATATATCAAGGTATACTAAGTTTAGTCCCGAATTTGTAACGTTTAAAAATATTGATGCAATGAACAAATATTTTCCTTTACTAGACATCTCTAACTTGATTTTTCTCGGAGATATGATCGTTTGAAGGTAGATGCTGGTCCGTGAATTCGTCGAATTTACTGTAGCAAGAAGTTAACACTTTTAAAATTTTGGCCTTAGGGACTAAGTTCGAAAGAATGACGTAAATATTTTCGAAAAAAAATACGAATCTATGATCCAGTGATCCTCTTGTGTGAATACTTATATATTTTCACTATTTTGACAACGTTAAATGTTGCGAAAAATGCACTCGGTTTGTGGTCTAAGTACATCAATTATATTATACTAATAAACAAATATTTTTTTGGCATCAGTCACTCTTAAAATACCTATACATGGAGGAAACAAGAAAATTTTTAAATTTAGGATTGTATGTACTCGCAGATGTTTTCAACATCGACAAATGACACATTTTTCATTAAAATTGTTACAAAAATTAAAACAAAGCTTAAATAATTTCCAAAAAGATAAAGCGACAAATTGTAAGTGTAATTTGTAAATGAATTTTAGTGTTTTTTTGCTCAACAAATGACAAAAATGTCAAGTTGGTTGTGCGTTTGAAATTTATGCTTTATACTATTTTACGTGAAAGTAAAATATCACAGCATATTCTAATTAAAATTGTATATTATGAAATTGCGCTCATAGTAAAAAATAAAGTTATAACAATTTCATTCAAATTTTTACTCCAGACGCTGCCAATGTTTTTTTGGCGTGTATATTACGAATTTTTTGTTCTCCTTGACGAATTTTGGGTCTTACTTAACTATGATCATATTTTTGGAATATTTCATAGCAATAATACTGGACCATTAAAGTCTTTTTAAAATCTAACATTAATTTATTAAAATGTGACTTTCGAATCATTTTAAGTCAAATTCACAATTCTTATTAAAAAACATGCTTTGCAATAATTCTGAAAAATTCGATAAAATCCCAAAGAACTCTTAAGCCCTTTTTTTCTGTTTTCACATATTAACAAACTCCCGATTTATTTAAATCCATTGATAATATATTTTACGTATGATTTTTATGCTAACTTATTTTTTAAGGGTAACATATACATATAAACTGCTTAGTCTTGAATGACTGACGGATCAATGCACAGCCTAAACCGCTCATCGTAAAGCTCTTAAACTTGTACGGTGTGTTCTTTGTATGACGTACGCATTCGATAGATAAGGATGTTTTGAAATTCTACCTCAAGGGGGTGAAAAACGGGGGAAGTTTTTGTATGAGGTAACGTGATTCCTTTCAAATTTTGCATAACCATTTTTTAACAGAATTGATGGAAGACGAGTAACGTATTTTGTTGAAACTCATTGCCTAAAATGTCGGTTAAAATCGGTTAAAAAGGGGTAGAAAGTTATTTTAGGAATGATTGGCATCGAAGGTGATATCAATACTCTTTAGCGCTTTTGATTTCAATAACATTCTATTTTACGGAGATCTAAATCAGTTACCCAATGGCTTTAATTGACGGTTTAAAAAACTACTGAATTGATTTTAATGAAACAATAATATAGATCATAAACCAGAATAACACATAGGCCACAATTTTTCAAGAAAAACAAAAATTCGGTTTCATAATAAAAAGCAACATATATTTTCGACTGTTATGAATGGGGGGGGGGGGGGGACAAGTAAGATATTTCAGCGCAGTGGGCGGGATATTACTAGCCGTAATGATTTAAGAAGTGTTTTTCGTTTTCGAACGGATCTCTCCATGTAAGCGCTTCGTATAAACATTGCGTTGAATGTTACGTTACAACTATACCAAAAACACAATTTTATTATAATAATACGGTTGAGTAAATTTTAAAAGCAGTATTATAGATGATTAAATTTATTTGTTAGAATGTTCTCTCGTTCTATCTAAAACATAAATGGTTGAGCAAAATAATAGTTCAATTGTGTGTAAAGGTTAGTATAGTACCTAGGTTTAAGGTAGTTCCTAGGTTTAAGGTAGTTCCTCCGCGACAGTCCAGTCAAAAAGTTTTGGACTAATACTATCATTCAGTGCATTAACTGTGCTATGACTATTATACATATACCATATATTATTTTCACAAGACTGTAGTTACACACTAATTTATCTCCTATACGTATACAGACACACACTATGATATATACGTTTACCATTAGTTTCTATATCCTCTAAACAATAAAACATCGCTAAAACGAGTTATTTATTTAAGTTTTTTATCGAAACTATATGGTAAATAATTTTTATTTTTTTTTATATATTTTCTAAATATAGTATTCTACATTATTTTAGTTTTTCATAGAGATGGTGAACGTCATTCATTGATAAATAAATATAATATTTGTAAATTTGTGTATTTTTATACGCTTCTCCCATGTACACGTACAAATTGCGTCACTTTTAATTGCTAATATCTCATGTATGGCATGGTAAATCATCTTCTAATTTTAACAGCATGTGTATTATGAATTAAATATTTTATATTCTGAGTTTTGAGAAATTCTTGGAATATCACTTTCGTGTAGGTACTACCTTAATACCTACTATACCTACGTATAGTACCTACGTATATTATTATGTATATAATACGTTAAATTCACACAATTCTCATCTTCTCAGAACACATAGATTCTACTGAAGTGAATATGAATTTCTACATAATATAATATGAATGAATATATTATGTATTATATAATAATGGAAATGTTTACGTTACCGGTACTTCACACTTCAGAGAATTTTTTTCTGCATTAAATTACAGAAGTTATTTTATTATACCATGCATATATTTAATATGCAAGGTATACTAAGTTTAGTCTCAAATTTGTAACGCTTAAAAATATTAATGCTATGAACATAATTTTGGTATAGGTGTTTATAAAATCATCTAATTAGTTCATTTTCGGTTATTTGCCAACACGATCACTCAAAACCGAAAAAAGACATCATGCTGAAATTTTTACAGCGTACTTAGGACGTAAAAAGTGAGGTTAAGATCGTAAATGAACAACATAGGTCAATTGGGTCTTGAGCTATGTGTTCGTAAGACCCATATTGTAAACCGTTAGAGATACAACAAAAGTTTACATATAAAAAATGTTCCTTATAAAAAAATAAACAACTTTTGTTCGAAACATTGTTTACCCGTGAGGGCGCAAATAAGGCGTAAATAGTATAGTATGTATTATATGGCGATATCGTTTACGTATGTGTGACATGTATGTATGTGTAATGTGATAGAGTAATCAACACTGTCTATGCATGGTATTTATTGATATCGATTAACTCAGTCAATTGTTTGTTTTCACTTGTTATATAAATAGATTCAGTACCACGTACTGAATGTAAATGTACAAAATATTTACAAAAATAGGCGGGAAAATTGCCTCCATTTTAAGGAAAACCGTTTTAGGCTATATCTCCATAACCGTGCACTCCAGACCAAAAATGGTAATAACTTATATAGTAGATAATTAAACTGCTTACCTTTTTTGGAAAGTAATTTTTTTTTTGTATCAGTAATCGTTAATGACTTATACGACTATGACGATTTACTTTTTGACTGATATGTCTTCTACAAAAATCTTCTTAAATCTATAAATTTCCTAAAACATTTACTTAAAAATTTTTTTTCTAAAATTAATATTTATGACGTTATACGCTACAGATAATTGAGAATTTTGTCTTGCACTAATTTATAGGTGTTACTTTTTTTCTAAAAATAGGTTTATTATAACGTACTGAATGTAAATTCAGAAAATCTTTACAAGTTTGGAGGGGGAAAGTGCCACTATTTTGAGAAAAACCGTCACGTCCTATAGCCCCGCAACCGTGCATAATTAAATGACTATCATATTTATCTATTATATTTATTGACTATCTTTTTAGTCAATATTTTTTTTAATCTTAAAAAAAATTTCAAGGGGTGGTCGCTGCCGGGGATTGGGATGGCCTAGAACTGAGAATGAGCTAGTTTTTGTAAGATTTCTTTGCATTTTGTAGCGGAAATACCTATTTTTTTGTTTGTTTCATGTACCTATATGGCTATAATTTTTTTTTCCTTTTTAGGATACATTTTTATGTAAGAAAAATTGACTTTTTGAAAATTCTAAATGAGAAAGTTATCTTAATTACATCATTTTGAGGAATAAATAGATACTGTTCCATTATGAAACTGGTAAAATTACCGGTGTTAGCATTTGTAAATTAAAGTTTATTAAGTCGGTGAAGTCATAATTACTATATAAGTTGCCGGCTGCGGCCATGTAGACATATTACATATTACATTTTCAAATTACAATACCTACCTAAAACTGTGCAGAACATGATTGATAATATGAATATAAAAGGTATTATACCATTAATAATATATATGTGTTCAATTCCATATTGAAATCGATGGTTGCCCATATACCTACCCATTACCTGTAACTTACTCGTCCAATTGTTCAAATAAGACAATAATTGGCATACTGAACAAATGAATATCTTGCAATTGTTTCATAATTAACATTTGAACAATGGATATAGTAAAATAAAAAATAAATAAATTGATTTTAAGGTGTCTCAATACAAGTAAACAGGTACAGATTATAACAAATACGACTGGTTTCAGGTTAGGAAACTTAAGAAGTTGTTTAAAAAAATCGGTTGCGAAAAACAGGTTTTTGTGAAAAAAAACAAGGGAAAAAGAATTTTGATAAAAAACAAAAAAAAAGGGCCCCGGAGCTAAAAATAACGAAAAAAGTAAGACAAGATAGAGTCGAATTCGTTCGACAATTGACGCGAAAACGGGTCTTTGATTTTAAAGATGAAATTACTCAGCGAAGCGTTTGGGTTACCACTAGTCATAAACAAAGTTGTAAAAAGAAATTTTACTATTACTTATTTATTGTATTATGATAATACTGGTTTGATACCCACCCGCTTCGCTTGGTTTAAAAATAAAGACCACCACATTAAAGACCTTTACTTCTTACCTAACTCTCACTTATCCCCCTTTCAGAACACTGAAAATAAGAATAGGGATTGTTTTACACAGGTAAAATATATGTACCTATGGTTTTCAATACTTTAATTGTAAAATAGTCATAATGCATTAAGTATGTCATAACAGATGGCCATAAATTGTATCTCATTCACCATTTTTACAGAAATCTTTATGTAATCGTTAAAAAGATGTTCATAGATGGCGTAGAGAAATGTCCAAGACTAATTTTCTATTTTTTCCTTTTTAATCTATCTTTATAAGTTTATAGTTCATTTATTGGTCTGATGTATGAGCTATATTATTGTAAACTTTCATTTAAATCCATTCAGTAGTTTTTGCGTGAAAGTGTAACAAACAAACAAACAACCTTACTTGCACATTTATAATATATGGGAATTTGTCTCGCGAGATATTGTAGTTTACTAGAATGAAAGGAGTTTCAATAATAGAAATAACTATTAAGTTATTTGTATGGGTTCCAAATATCATGCACTGCTAGTTTTATTTTGATGTGATTTTATTTTAATTTTTTATTATATCAGTAAAAATCATTCCCAGTGGAAAATATTAAATTCATAATGCAATAAAACACTATCGTAAATGTTTAAATAAAATAATGCCTATATATAAATGTGAAAGTAAGGATGTTTGTTTGTTTGTTTGTTTGTTACGCTTTCTCGCAAAAACTAGCGAATGGTTTTTAATGAAACTATACAGCAATACAGCTCATACATCAGAATAACACATGAGCTATAAATTAATAAGATACAGATACTGAAGAAAAAAATTTTTTTAAATAGATTTGATCTGACATTTGCTATTTTAAATTTTTACAAAATCATAAATTTATGGTTCAAAATGATGATGCAGCAAAGTTATGATCATCATTTTGAACCATAAATTAAAGATTTCTGTAAAAATTCAAAATAGTAAATGTCAC
This sequence comes from Chrysoperla carnea, assembly GCF_905475395.1. Taxonomy (NCBI): domain Eukaryota; kingdom Metazoa; phylum Arthropoda; class Insecta; order Neuroptera; family Chrysopidae; genus Chrysoperla; species Chrysoperla carnea. The sequence continues at coordinate 52,439,467 of NC_058340.1, read as the reverse complement.
AATTCTGGCTACTCAATGAATTATGACTACTTCACAATTAAAAAAATTGAAAACTGTGCATATCTTCTGGCTGCGTCAAACAATTCAATAAATAGAGGTGGAGGCTATAAAGCGATGATTTTTACTTTTAAGCCCAGTGAAGCGGGCGGGTATCAAGCTAGTACTCGTATAAATCATATTCACATAACTTCATACAAATGAAATAATCTGCCAGGGGCAATGCTGATGCTGAAAATGATGCATAAAAGCATAATAGACAAGATTTCATTATCAACATGAACTTGGTTAATTAATATTATACATACAATTTTTCATTATTTTTTTATTTGAATTAAAAATGCGGGTGTAAATAAATATTGTGAACTGGTCATTTAATAAAACGGTAAAACGTCAAAAACTCAAAAAAATTGATTTGACTGGCTAGATTAATACGCATGTTAAAATAAACATAATTACGATAGTCCCTTAAACTGCAACTGGAAAAAAAATAAAAACCTTACGAATTGAGAATTTGATCCTCTTTTATGAATCGGTTAGAAGATATCATCGGGAAGTTAGTTTAAAATCAATTACAAAATACCATCCAAACCCTAAGAAAAGTTTTCTTCATTTTCCTCTCCTCTTTTTCGTTTTTTTCTTCTTTTTTTCAAATTTTTATGCATTGTCATCCGCTTCTGAGCTATACAAAAAATAATTTTATGAAAACATGTTAAAATAAACTTAAGGTAGTACCAGCATGAAATCACTTTTCGACAGATTTGGCCGAATTTTTTTTCTCGGGTTTATAATAGCTTTATTTATGAATTCCTAAAATTTCATAATTTTTGACCGTTTAGATCGCGAGATATTTAAAGACAAAGTTCGCGATTTTGAGGTTCATGTCCCATTTAAAGCATGTAAAATGTCCGGTCTCTCCAACTATTTTTTATGATATTATTATATATTGAAGAAAAAGTAGAAAAAAATGTTTATACAATACAATTCTAAAAAAAAAATTTAGAAATTAATTTTCACTTTCGAGATATTAATTTTGACGTAAATTGATCGAAATTGGGACGTTGGCATAATTATTTCCCATTTTAAACGGTCAAAATTTCTGAAACTTTGGGAATTAATAGTAAGCATTATTAAATTCTTAAATTTAATTTTTCGTTAAATTCTGTCGAAAAAAAAATTGTACCATTGCTTTAACATAGAAACTGCAAATACCATGCTGGAACATCCTTAATTCCGACAGTCCCTTAACCTGCAGCTTGAAAATAAATGAATAACAAGTGAAAACAAACAATTGACTGAGTTAATTGTTGAAATACTATGTATAGAAAGTGTTGATTACTCTGTCACTTTACACATACATACATGCTACACACATATATATCCATATAATACATACTATACAATTTGCGCATACTTTGCGCTCTCACGGGTAGACAGTGATGAAAAAATGTTTCAAACAAAAGTTGTTTATTTTATAAGAAACATTTTTTACATTTAAGGTTTTGTTCTATCTCTAACGGTTTACAAGATGGGTCCGTAGGACCCAATTGTCCTATGTTGCTCATTTAAGAACTCGACCTCACTTTTTACGTCTTCAGCACGCTATAAAAATTTCAGTATGATATCTCTTTTCGTTTTTACGTAATCGCGATGACAAACGGACAGACAGACAGATAACAGACAGGCAGACAGACAGACAACCGGAAATGGACTAATAAGGCGATTTTATGAGCACCTTTACCAAAATTTTATTCAAAGCATTAATATTCTTAAGCGTTACAAACTTGGGACTAAACTTAGGATACCTTGATATATTTCATATACATGGTATAAAAACGATACAAATTGAGGATTTGATCCTTTTTTATAAGTCGGTTAGAAGATATATATTTTGTATGTACGATATCCTATGCATAGATAATAATAATTGAATTAAAAAAAAAAGGATTATGATTGTGGAAATATGAAAAAGGGTGAAAAACTAACAAACCATGATTGTGTTTACCTATCAAACATAATTAGAAAAGGTACGAAATGAATGTTTACACATATAGATAGATATATCTATCATTCATCACATTTATACTAATGTATTGGTTTTTTATTGGTTTGTTAATTCGAAAGATTTTAATTTTTTTAATTACATTTTTGCTTCATAAAGGTTGTTTGGTTTTACGAAACACATATTTTAGGAAACACTAGGGCTCGGCTAAAACATTTTTTATCAATAAACTTGGGGGTCGAAAATCTATGAATTCGAGTTGGCGGAAATGCTTTTCCTAACAAGTGAAATTTACAAAATTTAAAAAACCCCCGATAAATTTTTCATCTACGGAACCCTAAACTCGCATTTGAAACATATTTAAGAACACTCTCCATTAAATTGTTTTTTTCCTTAAAGCCTTTTCCAAACTTAGCCGATTTGGAAGACGGATCCCTTAACTTGAACTTGAAACACAGGCAATAACACTCTCCATTAAATTACCTTTCAACCAAAACCAAGAGAAACAAAATCGGTTCATCCGTTTAGGCGCTACAATGCCACAGACAGACACACACACATAGCAGTCAAACTTTGAACAACCCCTTTTTTTAGTTCGGGAGTTAAAAATAGGGTGTCTTACAAAAACTATGGCGCTTTTGGTAAATTAAAATACGCTTGTCTAATAGCTTATGAGTTAGTCATTCCTTTAAAATCGGGAACTTTGCAGCTGAATATCTTGCGATCTAATAACCAAAAATTCTGTATATTTAGGGAACTTATAGCTAAGAATCTTCTGAGCTTGTGATAAAAAAGCCAAATCTCTCGAAAACTGCATTCCATGCTGGAAGTACCTTTAAATACAATACACGGCTCAAATTATCTCACGGTGGTAAATTTATGCCATTAAATCATACGAGTTACAGCAATTTTTTGAACGTAAATTATTTCGAAGAAGAATTTTCAAAAAAACTATTATAAACTTGGCATACCTATTTTAGGAAAAACTTATTCAAGTTGTAAGCAAAAAATGTAACAAAATTTTCGTTTTCGTAACGTTAAAGACAACATCATTTTCAATACTCGTTGCAAATTATTTTTATTATTATTTTAAGAGAATCTTGAAACGAAATTAAGATTCGTTGAAAACTTATAATCGAACTTTTGGATAGAAAACATTTTGGCCATTTATATGGGTCTACCACTTACACCTTGGTTGATATAGTAATAAAATGAACTGAACTAAACATAAAACGTATTAAAATTTATTATTATTTCAAAGAAAATGTACCCACTTATTCGTTTAGTAACACTATACTGTATATAAAAGTCAGGCAATTTTCTAATTTAAGAATCTAGTTGTAGAATAATAACTGTATCACGCACTCGTATTTGGATGATTTATACGAATTTAAGAAAACGACATTACAATTTCTGCAAAAATAATGCGTATAATATGAAGTTAACTATATGACTTTATTGTATACAGGTGTTTATAAAATTTCCATTCCTTCAATACAGATATTATCAGCTTTGAAGTTTTTAATTGTATGAGTTGTGTAGTCCCAGAAGAGGTACAAAAACCCTGCCATTAAAATGGTGAAAGAAAATTTTCGCAATTTCCAAATTTTGTATATCCAAAAGATCCAACATTCATTGATCGTGTTTTACAAATTATTCATGACATTGGTGTTCAGAAAAAGTCCAGTGACGTTACTTTCCATGATCGCCATATTAGCTCAGTTGGTTAAGACGTAACCAATTCCGTCCGCGGTATACTTAGGGTAGCGGTTTCGACAAAATTAATTTAATTCATAGTTGTGATGGGCTGGTGTAGTGCATGGTATATGCATGAAGGAGATGCACTCAGCCTCTGAAATCTCTATAGCCTAAGTGTGTCCTTCGTGGACAGCCAATATACTCTAACCTAACCCAACCTACTTTCATGATTCGAGAAGATAGTTTCCGTTCGAGCGAAACGCGAGATTAAAATGTCTTCGGCTATAATAAAGATTGAATCTCAGAAAAATGTCTTGGTTTAAAAAAATATTTACTTGCTATTCTTAAGTAGTCGAAATACCGCTTTCTTGAATTAAGTATTGAGACCGTTGACTCAAGAAATATTTACTTGTTATAGTATATATTTTTAGTTTTATTTAAAAAATTTAAATAAGAAATACATTTTAAAGATGACTATTTGTAATAGCTTGTGATACTCCGAATTATCTTTGATATTTTAAATAGAGCGCCTCCAGCTTTTAAAAATAGAAAAAAAATCAAACACATAGAGTAAAATACAAGAATAATTTTGTATTTACTTTTTTAGTTCGATTAAAAATAATACATTTAATCTAGAAAAAACGGTTGTAAAGTATATCATATCATATTAAAAATAAACTTTAAAAAATGCGAAAATAATTGTTAAATTTTACAGCATCTAAAATAAGTTTTCCGACAAATTAAGGTGTAGTTTACATTGAAGTCCCTATATTATATAAAAATAACAGTTATAATCATTACCATATCTTTGTCATTATAAAAACAATATTCCTTATCATTTTATAAAATTTTACGTAGGATCGAGTGTTATAGGCGGTATGCTACAGAATTTTATTTGAAATAAATCTTCCCACAAATTTTTAACCCTCTTATGGTACATTTAAGGACGTACAATCAAGTGACTTTAAAAAGTAAAACCTCGACTTTTGGGTTACAATTCTCTTCTAAAGTAAAAATATTAATAATCGACTTGTTTTGATGATTTATTTTATAGTTATTCACTTGATGGTAATAAATGAATAAAAAGAACTATGTAGTAGAATTTTCCCTGAGGATTTAAGGCATGACTCCCTTTGTAGGATAGATTCATGGTTGAAATTTTTTTAAAAATATTTCCAAGTCTGATAAACAAATCATCATATATTAAGATTTGATGAAATAAATGAGCAAAGCTTAGAAAATATCGAAAACCAATAATGAAGACAAAATTCTTTTTCGATAATTCGAATACTTTTTATTTGATTTCTATTATAAATGTTGCTCCATTTTAATCTTCCCTCCTAGGTTTTGCGTAAACAAAGCGTCTTGGGGAAAATGACCAAAATAAAAGTTGATGTACTTACGAAGACCTCGAATTTAGCCGTCAATTTTTGAATCGTTTAAAAATTTAATTCATATTCGTAAATAGTTTAACTCGATGGAAATCGAATGCACAACTTTTTCTAAATTGGTTTTTTGTAGATTTATACGGAATCTAGGTGAAAAAAATGTTTTCAATAAAAAAGTTTAGATCCAATACGAAATCTTTGTAAGACGAAAACTTTTACTCGAATCATTTTGCCCGAAAACGTTATGTGGAAAATAATATTAGCTGGGAGAGATTGGGACACCCTGTATAAACCTGATTGCTATCCTTAAGTGTATGTGTTGTTGTGGTTAGGATTATTGTTGATAAACAGGTGTACGGTAGTTTTAGTGGTTCGTAACATATACAAATGATACTTGGCAATTTACCAAAAAAAAAAAAAAAAAAAAACTAAGTTTCATGAGTAGGTACACACTAAAAGTGTGAATATACATGTGCGAATCAGGATATCATATCTTTTGATAGTTTGATTTTATAATTTTAAAGCCTCATTTTCATGGCGCAATTTGACGAAACGCAAGCCTGATGTAAAGGATCATGAACTTTACTTGAAATTTTATTAGCAGTAACCGTATCACGGAAAAATAGACTAAAGAAAAGTGTAGAAATGTGTCATGTTTTATAAGCAACTAGATCTATTAGAATTTTTTAACCAGTTGGCCCAAAATCTGAGCAAATAGCGGCAAAATCAGAAATCGACCCTTAAGTTTAAAAAAAAACATTGAGCACTCAATATTTTTAATGATTATTTTAGACACAACTTTCTGTTTCAATCGTTAATAAAGTATTCAAAAAATATAGTTAATTCAAGTTAAACAAAAAAAAAAGTTTCAAAGAAAAATGTTGGGAATACAGACAAAGTTGGCTAAATCCCTATATAAACTCATACTATATATGAATGTATCGGTTATAACGACATATCGGCTAAAGCGGACAATATTCATTGGAATTATAAGCAAATATGTCGCTTATAACGACAACGCAAATACGAACACATCGTAATATCGTAATTTTGAACTTTATAAATTTTATTTTGAGTCGTATAAACTTTTTTTTGGACCATATCAACTTATACAGGGTGTGCTATAATTGATAACAGAAAATTGTATCAGTAAATTAAGCTTATCAACACAAATGGAAAAGCTTTTTACCTAATTTCGATTCGTTGCTTACTTTCGGATATAATTGACCCAAACAATTAATAAAATACTAATAAAATATACACATACAAAATAACAATACCGAATTCCGAATTGTTGTTGTTTTTATACAGAAACTGCTTAATTTCGTCAGAATTTTTATAGCTAATACATACTATTTTAAACTCTAAATCCATTTCGTTTTAAATTTCGGTTAAATAACAAACTCAGTTGCGATTTATATAACACTTTCAGTTTGGTTTGACATAAATGGCGCTTCGATGGTTGCATTTCGAAAGGAACGTGATTGAAAATTATCGGAGAAGACTAGAAATGTTTTTGGAGAATTTCTAACAATTGATGCGAATGTAGAGCATCACAACCCGTTTATCGGGTTAGAGAACTTATCTATAATATTTTATTGTTATTAAAAATAATTATTCATATTTTTAACGTACAATTAGAGGGTTAAAATATAAATATGCTTAAATTTAATATGTGGTTTTATAATTATATATATATTTTAATACATATATATTGTGCGTTCTTAACTAAATTGTCGAAATTTACCACGGAAGATTGATATCACAAACAATCTCTCTGGGGATTTAAAAATATTTAATATGAATATATGTTTGTACATGTGGTATTTTAATCAGGTTTCACTATAAATAGGTGTAGCAGGTATATGTATTATACAAGATGTCTGATATGAGTGCAGAAAAAATCGGATTTATATCTAAACACTGCTGGTTTTTCACCACCAGCTGAACTGTGGATCTCAATACAGAAATACTAATTTCGTCGTACAAAAAACAATGTTACAAATAAAATGCAATTCAAAATCAAATTTCTTAACAATAAACATAGTTTTAATTTGGATTTGAATTGATTATTAAACAAGGGCACAAAATTAACCTTTTTTTTGTTGCATGGAATTTTATGCCTGTTGTTTACTAATTTGAGGTCGCTGATTTCAAATCTACCATTTTCCCTTTAGCAGCTCCAGTTTATGAGATAAAGCTATCAGACATATTTGTGCACTAGTTACAATTAAACTTCAAATCACGCGAGATGTTTTTAAAAAAAGTTTTCTCAAAGTCCCAACTATTTTTGTAACATCTGTGATGAATATATTTTCAAAAATTGTAGATTATTGCGTCAAAGTTCATTAAACAGGTGTTTTTTGATTAGTTTGGATTCCGTTTGGACACCCATGACAAGTACTGGGTCCCTCATATGGTATGTAAAGTATGTGTGGAGTCTATGAAATTATGGGCGAATAAGACTTGATTGTAAGTTTCTTCTTGGATAACAAGGGGATTGTATAAAATATTATAGTTTTATTTGTCTGTGGGACAACAGAGATAAGTTTAGGCAGTGGGTTTGAAAAGATTGGCCTTCGATGCAAGCAATTGTGCCGAGAAAACTGAATGTGATTAATGAACCTCTTGTGCCCAAGGATAGCATAATACTGCCACCTTTACATACCAAACTGGGGCTTGATTGAATACTGCCACCTATACTTATCAAACTGCAGGGTGATTGCTTTAAATACATCTCAAAAAGTGCTAAAATTTGAGCACAGAAAAACTTAAAGCCGCAGTTATTGATGGTCCATAAATAAGATGGTTGATAAAGGATGAAAACTTTAATAGTTAAATGACTGATATTGAAAAAAAAAAACTGGAATTTATCTGTTTGGGCTGCACGAAATTTTCTGGGAAACAAGAGAAGATAAAAGCTATGCGGAACATATTGAAATGATGTTGTCACACTTCCAGCATCTTGGTTGTAATATGAGCATCAAGGTACACTTCCTCCATAGCTATTTCGACCACTAACCTAAAAATTTTGTTGCGTAATAAGTTAGTTTTGGTAAATAATTTATATTACTCCTACACTTCCCTTTTTTAGTGTTCTTGGACAATAAAAATAAAAGAAACAACTACAAGTGATTTGTGTTCTTATAATTCAAAAGTTGAATTTTCATTATACATGTTGTATAAAATTATCGTATAGCTTTTCATGTAAATTTAGGGATTTAGAATATTTCATGTTGAAATGTTATTTGTTCTATACGTTTCGTTATATTTGAATAATATATTATATAAAGCCATTTTTTTCTGTGTTTTAAAACTATTTTAGACTTTTCATTTTAGTACCAAACTTATTTTTATGTTTTATTACTATAGTTTTGTAAATTGTTTGTTTGTTTTTATAAAATTAAACTTTATAAAAGGTAGACGATGTTTTACACCTACCTATTTGTGACGTTAATTTATTGTAATAAAAAGTACATTATGGTACCACTAGGATTATAGGAGAACAAAATGACTAAAAATAAAAACCACATACCACTAAATTAGAAGGAGACATGGAGGGGGTTCTGGTTTTTATACCATGTATATGAAATATACCAAGGTATACTAAGTTTAGTCCCAGGTTTGTAACGCTTAAAACTATTGATGCTATGAACAAAATTTTGTTATAGGTGTTCATAAAATCATGTAATTAGTCCATTTCCGGTTGTCTGTCTGTCTGTCGTCTGTCATCACGATAACTCAAAAACGAAAAGAGATAACAAGGTGAAACTATTATAACGTGCTGAGGACGTAAAAAGTGAGGTCGAGATTGTAAATGAGCAACATAGGTCAATTTAGTCTTGGGTCCGTAGGACCCATCTTGTAAACCGTTGAGATAGAACAAAAGTTTAAATGTAAAAAATGTTCCTTATAGAAAAATAAACAACTTTTGTTTGAAAAATTTTTTCGTAAACATCAGTGTTTACCCGTGAGAGCGCAAATTATGCGCAAATTGTATAGTATGTATTATATGGGAATATCAGTTATATATGTGTGACATGTATAGGCACATGGTATTTCAACAATTAACTCAGTCAATAGTTTGTTTTCACTTGTTTATTCATAAAAACTTATCTAATTTAATTGATAAATTTGCATGGCATTTATTTCATAAAAACAAACAAATAATAATCAATGACGAAATAAAAAATTGGGTAAAAATACTGCTTTCATTATCATGTAAGTAAAACGTAGGGCTTCAATGTCTAAAGAAATTTTTTCTACACCAAATTAAAACCAAAAAAAAGTTAAATTACAAAAAAAAAAAATTTACGAAAAGTAAAAAACAATTTTCAAATAAATGCTACTATGAATAATTTCCTTGTAAGCAATAAGGTTTTCAAGTCAACGTTAATCAATCGATTTCTAGTTGATGGTGTGTTTGGCTCACAAGAAAATGTAGAAATATTTTGTTAAAACCTTAACATTTGTATTCGAGAGTTTTTCTTTTCACCCTGACAATGAAAGAAACTTATATTATTTAACCTTTTCGAGTAATATCCATCTAGGCTTGTCTGCATTTCTTTTCCTACCATTGAAAGTAATATTGTAATATTTACATTTTTTTGTTGTTGCAACAAACTTACTTTCTTTTGTGTTGTTTGTTATTGAACTGTCTGTAGAAATAAAACTGTAACAAAAAAATAACATACGTATAAATTTTTAGAATATTTCAAACTAATTTGTTATATTCGCAGAGCAATATGAATACAAAAAAAAATCATGAATTTATAATAAATTATTCATTCAAAACATGAATGAGAATTATGTTTGACATGAAAAGGCCGTTGAAATTTATGACTTTAATTCAAGTTTTACATGGAAAATATAATTGAATAACCGTACACACATTTTTGATGTGTTAAATAATAAAGCAAAAAAAAAAAAAAAATTTTATATTTTTTAAAAACGAATTTTTTTTATCGTCATATAATATACAAGATGTACAAGAATTTACTATTACTGATCACATTTATCAATTTTAATTATTTGTAATGATCACTATGTTAATAGGTATAAATATTCGACTATAAGCTTCGCAAAAGTTAGAGTATGATGACAGATACATATTCTTTTAACAAATTTCGCCATTATCTGTTTTCCTGTGCTCTAGACGGTTATATTCGGGCGCAAATTTCCAAGCCACAGTTTATCTCATACACATTTGGTTGCGTTTTTTACGGCCTATTTAGAAAACGACTTCCTGTGGTATTACTTCGAAGAGATTGGGTGCTTTACAGTGAACAAAGTATATTTTGGAAGCGAATATACAAAAAGTCAAAAAAGAGATCTTGGAAACTTTGGATTTAGCGTAGAGGGTGAAAATTTTCGTGGATTACAAAAATCAATCATAATATTTCATTAATTGAAGTTTTTGATCATAGTTACTTACTTTCTTTCATAAATTATATACTTGTACGAAACCAAAATAATTAACTAGTATAAAGGAAATTTGAATTTTCCTGTAATAATGGCTATGATCGTGGTATGAATGAGTCCCAAAAATGTAAATTTTGTGTTTTTTCTAAAGATAATTCAGAAAAGTTCTGTTATTTAGACGGTCATATTCGAGCTCACCTCTCCGCACATTTCTCCCGCCCATTCTGTACATATTTGGTTGAAGGTCTATTGAAGCAAACGACTTCCTGGTATTACTTTTAAGATATTTGGTGTTGTACACTCTGCCAAATACAAAATGGGATCCCTTGCCTGTTTCATTTCAAATTAGCTATACACATTATACTATAGGTATTTAATTCGCTATTTTTAGGTAAATAAAGTTTATCATGTCAGAAAAATAATTTACAGCACCCACCATTCTGTTACATTTAGTATAGAAAATTAGTGAAATATTTTACACAAAAAAGAATTTGATAAAACTACTTTAAAAATAAAAAAAAATATGAATTCTATTTTGTAAAGCATATTTTCTTCCTGATGTTTTCTATCGTCGAACTATTAAAAATCAAATTAATTTCATACACAAAACAAAATTTATATTTAAAATGATTACTGATATTAAAAGGCGAAAGAAACTTTGTCTGTCTGTCTGTCTGTATGTTACGCAATCACGCCTAAACTACTGAACCGATTCAAATGAAATTTGGTATAGTGATAGTCTAGACCCCGAGATAGGACATAGGCTACTACTACTATTTAATGCGAAAAAAATTAAGTAAGGAGTTGAAATAGGAGGTGAAAGGGATGTGCTTCAAAAACATAAAAATCCTACATTGATTAAGCTCCAATTTTGACACGATATACAACCAGCTGCAACGATTGTTTTTATCTATTTTTAAAGCTTGGGGAGGGGGTGGAAAGATGGGGTGTGAAAATGTAGATGAACAAAACTGTAACTCCAATAGAAAGAGATATGAGTGAAGGGGGTGAAAGTAGGGATGAACTATAGAATATTTTCAAATATACCCAAGTCTGATATCAAATAAAGGTTTATGATGTGTTGGTACATTAAAAAACTTTAAATTACATTAAAGTCAGTCTATTCGTTTAAAAGTTGTGAACTCTTTTATCGGGGGTTTACTTCTATGCAACGGGGGTCTATTTCTATGCAACCATAATGTCCCACTAAAATTAAGTAATAAACGGTATTATGAAACACCAAGAAAATTGTAACCTATGGAAAGCAAATAAACGTACCATAGATCAAGAATCCCTCGATAAAATATGGTTCGAACTTTGGTTCGGGCTTATTTAAAACATATTTTTATTAAAACTTGCTCTGAAACATATTTAAATCTAAAATGTGATACAAGACACAGCGTTCTCCATGCTGGGTTTTATCCTATAAATTCCATTTTTTAATAAGTTAAGAACTTATGTAAGTTCTATTTTCATTTATTGTTTAAGTTCGATTTTCAGATTTTCTTATTATCCCGGTTTTAACCCATTTCAAATGATTGAACAATAAGTGATATTTGTTTAAAATAGATACAATATTCAATACATATTGAAACTGATTTATTATTATCATCCAAAAATAGTTGTCCTCCATTAAAATGATATCCGCCTATAATTGGGTTATTAGTTATACTATTTACATAACAATGATATCTATTAATCACACAAATAGAATATAAATGACCCATATTACTCACTCCCCTTTTCGTGCATATATAGGCTGTGACATACACAAGGGAAACTTCTAGTGGTTGTAAGGTGTAATCATAAATTACATTTTTAGCCCCAAAAAATGAGGTAAGAAAACACTTCGTTTTTCAGATACACGATGAGAAAGCTTTCATGATAACACAAGTGAAATATACAAAAATTAAAAAACCGTCTAGAAATTTTGCAGGTACGGAACTCTAAACTCGTACTTGAAACGCAACTAAAAACACTCTCCGTTAAATTACCTTTTTCTTTAGAGTCTTCATCAAACTGAATCGATTTTGAGGATCATCGCCTATTTTTTAGTTGTTCCGGGTACAGAACCCTAATCTCGCACTTGAAACATAGCTAAGAACACTCCACTTTAAATTTCCTTTCAAAAGAAACAAAAATCCAAATCCCAAAAATTAAAACGCCCGACAAATGTTTCGGGACGGGAACTCTCATTTGAAAAATAGCTAAGAACATGTATCTGTATTTAATTACCATTTTGATTTTGAAGTTCGGCCACTTTTTAGTTGTTTTGGGTACTCCACATAAACCTAAAAATACTCGGACTTTATAAAAATAGCTGAGAACACTGTCCATTAACTTGTATTTCAAACAAAATAAAACAAATAAAAATCAATTCAGTTTTAGAGCTTCGATGCCACAAACAGACAGAATAACGCTCTTTTTGGTTCAGAGGTTAAAAAGGCCAGATAAAAGTGTAAGACTTTTCTGAGATATACAAGCATAAAAAGTTATTTGTTTCAAAAGTATATGATGGAATAAATTGAAAATAATAATTCTACCTTTATCTCGAAAACGATGGTTTTGGTTACAACATTTTTGGACTACACATAAATCATAGATGTTTTCATTTTCTCTGTTATGAAACGCTCTGTATGTAAATATATCAAACTACACATTATTGTTATTACTAATAACAATCGGTATTAATATTTCAAATTCCTTCTGTACATTTGCACAAAACTGAGCACATATTTAAGTATATAAATCAAAGAATGTGGGTAGTATCCTTTGTTAGAGGTTGAAATATTTTTTTTTTTTAAATCGAACCATCGATAATTGAAACGATATGTAAGATAAGCGAGATTGATTATTCTACAGGTTTTATGGTAAATATAGTTTCGAAAATAGATCTTGGAGGAAATTATTAAACGATTATCCTATTATTTACAGTACACATGTGATCAAAACATTTAAGTCGAAACAAAAATATAAGATATCTTTAAACAATTTACTAGAATAATCGTAACTATAGAGTCAAAGTAAGAGCTACGATGGGTTGTTTATAGAAATTTTACATGTATACTTGAGTTATTTTATCGAGGCCAACTTTTTCAACTTTATAGTGTGGTTTCGAGCCTCATAGTACAATTTACTTGATATTTGCTAAATATAAGTTTTTTTAAATCATAATTAACAGATCGACTTACTTAAATTAAACTGTGTGCTTTAAAAATGAACTTTGTTTTTTTTATATGTTGGTCTCGATAAAACAACTGAAGTATAGTTAAAATATGAGGGTATTACGATTGTTTTATTTAAGAAAATTCACTGCGTAGTATTTATTTTAATTAATTGTTGAATAATTGCTTGTAATGGCATAAACTATATTTATTACTAGACATTTTTTGAACTTTAGTTTGCGTTTTTTGCTGTACAAATTAACTTTACAAACAAAACTAGATTTATGTTAATAAGCATATTAGGAATGCTTTGAGACTAAATAGGATATAATTGACTGTTTAGTTTACGAAAAAACAATTAACAAAGATTAATTTTTGACGAATATCTAATCCAGAAATGAATTGTACAAGCGGCAACAATGTTCAATTTAACTGCTTGTTGTGAGTATATGTTGCTTGCTATACTGTGTGCACAGATGAGCAATGTATGCGTTGTAGCGTTGTGACGTTGATAGATTTACTGCACCAATACAACTACTTTATCTAAAACGATATATTTTCTCATTCTAAGATATTGCGTTCTCTGTTACTCCGATAGAAATATTTTAATAGTAATAAAAATTTTGAGCTTTGGTTAAGCGTTCAAAGCTGTCAAGGGGTCTCTCCATCAAATTTTGCTCAGCTACATTTGTACATTAGGAAATATACAATCTAGTATTAAATATTACATATTATTAGCAATTGGATTAAAGAGAATTTATTAAATAAATGTTTACACAGGTTTCATATAGTGCATTAACACAAACAAACTAAGAAGTTAACGTTTCAAACACAAAGTAAATACGTTTAACTAGAATATATATATATGTTCGTATGGTTGATTGTATGTATACCACATATACTCATATAGTAAGTTTGAACTAGTCTGCATGTATCGTTTCATATATTAGTTAAAGTTGATTTCAAGTGGTTAAACCACCAATATAAATTTAGTACAGACTTCTTATTAAACTGAGAGAGTAGGTATACCAATTATATTTGTATACAAGATGTAGAATATTCTTTAGAAATACCCTGGAGTTCATTCATGAAAATGATAAGTATAAATGGTACGAGAGAGTTAGTTGCTTAGCGCTTAGTTAGTTACATATACCTGCTGAAAACGTAGCTATACAGAATGTTCGATTTATATCTAGACATATAAATATTACGAGTATGACACAATATTATACATAAGTGTTGAAGCTTCGATATGCGTTGAGATAGTTGTAAGACGCTTGTAGAGTGGGAGTTTCTTAGTTGAATTGATGAACTACAACATATAAGCAACGATACAAGTCACTTTTGCAATTTCATATAACACCTGTAATACCTCTTACTAAGATGCATTCCTTAACGCATGTACTCTGTCATACTTGTGATATTTATATGCCTAAATGTAAATCGAACATTCTGTATATAAATTTCTATACTATACATACAAATTATGTTGATTTAGAGTTTTTATTCATTATTTTTTGTGTTGTTTACTTTTAATCATGTATACGATATTTATTTACATCAAAGTCTCTCGATTATAATTGACGATTTTAATATGATACATACAGCGTAAACTAAAATATTGACAAATATCTTGTCTAGTAATCTTAATCAAAGAGAATTGAAAAAAATACACTCAAACCAGGAATCGAACTCGGACTTCTTGGATTCATGTCAATTTTATCATTCTTTCTGCAATTTTTACCAAATAGACGATTAAATTTATGCTTAAACTGTGTATGATTAACTTAATTTTATTATGGACAAGAAAATGTTTAATTTGGAGATTATTAAATTCCATGTATATAATATAGGGGTAAATAAATAAATGACTTCAAAAGTAGGCATATTTAAAATTCGTTTTATGGTAAAACGGTAGATGGATGATAAGTTTTCATAGATTTCTCCAAAACAAGTTGGCGGAAATTAAAAAAAACTTAAAACTTAATAAATTATAGAAAACAAGAAAAACCCGGTGTACCCGATTAATTAAGTAGGTATGAGCACGGTAGTGAGAACACAAATTTACAAAAAATATATTTTTTCAATTTTGATGGTGAATTATGTTACTACTTGACAATATAAGACGACTTGTCAACCCTCATTTTAGTTACAAAATGTTGTTCATTTTGTCACTATGCGCAAACTTTTGAACTTTTGATTCAAACTTCATATCTATGGCAAGAAACTCGTTCATTTTTCAGATTATTGTATAAATAGCTATTAAAATCCGATATCGTATACCCTTTTGACAGATCGCATTTATTTTTTTATTCTGATAAGAGAGAGTTTAACTTTATCATTTCTTTCGGTCTGAAAATCCTCTGATTAGTAGGTGCTAAATATGGTAAATTCTGTTTATGCCTTAAAACTTACTTCCTTGAAAAAAACGGCAAACTTTATCTTGAACTAATATATATTGCAGTAAAATTTATCATTTAATATTCTATTTTATTGCAATATCGTGAGCTGTTATATAACAGATAAGACTACCTGTCACAATTAATATTAGCGAAATTGAAATAAATATTTATAGATAGTTATCATAATTACATTTGACATTCTATCACTTTCTTTCTCCATGTAAAAACACAATATTGATTACGTTAATATTCAAAATCGATATAAGTGTGTACAAACACGAAAGACACCATCGATTGGGTGAAAAAGAAACGAAGGATTCTTTGAATTATTTATGGAATTTTTGATTCTAATGTTTATATGAAAAGATGAATGTTTTAAGGCAATTACCCAGGTATTGAAAGAAAATATCATAATTAAGCGCCTCACTGCGCAACACATTTTAACGGGGTTTGTTTCTTAATCGACAGTCATACTTTGATAAATTCAGTAGCTGGTTTCCTTTCTCGGAAATCGGACACGAATTGCATGTGGGTGATTTTGACAAAAATAATGATTAAAATCGAAAATTATGATTCGATTCGATCATAGATATTTTTATTAACTGTGGTACCACTTATTTTATGAAATTTGCGCATACAATAGTACAATTAGTATTCCGTTGCATGTATTAGGCGCTAACAAGTCGATTAGTTTTTGTAAAATACTTTTTAGTTACTTGACTAAGCGATAAAATTTTTGGTGCCTATCACTGTGAATAAATATAGTAGAATACGTTAATAAAAATAGTATAAAGTGCGTTAAAGCACTTTTGTCTCCATAGTGAATTTTTCAGAAACAGGGTTGCCGAGATCAGGCATAAAATTTGTCTATTGTCTATGAGGTTGTGTGACAGAGTTCAATTTAATTTGATTTTATTATGCCTGAAGTTAATTCAATCGACGTTAACAAAAATAAATGAAAATATTTCAAAAGTTTGAATAATTATGATGACATTTATCAGTAAGTGTTGTTCATCAATGCCTGTTTGTTTATTCACAAATATAAACTTGGAATCACATATGCAGGAAATAATTTAAACATTGAAACTAATTTGGTCAATGTAAAAAATATTGACAACAAAGCTCAAGATAAATGTGAATATAATTAATAATGGTTGGTACTCATGTTTAAGCACTAAAAGAAGAAATTCTTGTAGGAAATTATACACCATATATCAGAAGTTCTTATAATTAAGCCTGCCGATAAGTTAAGCATAGTATATACAACGACCCAAAAAATTCGTTAAAAACGCAGAAGCTTTTGTTAAAAACATTTTTTCGAAAAACGTTAGCTTTCGGCGGAAATTCGACCTACAAGTACCGATAATCTTTAAGCGTATTTTCTTTCGATTAAATGCAATAATGATTTATTTTTAAGTCGCATTTCTTTCGAAAGTTAACGTTTCTCAACAAAATGTTTTAAACAAATAATGTTAGTTTTTTAATTAGAATCAACTGTTAAATTGGAAGTGTTATTCAATGCTTACTTACCGTTTACGATCTATATTGGCTATTAAAGAAACCCGAAGAATTAGTTCCAATTTGATGTCATAACATGATGTCCGCCATCAAATTCTGTTACTTTTGTGTTAGTTATTTTTGATTGGTTAACTATGAAACGAGATATTTAGTGGTATAGATTTAATATGGCCCACCCATTTTATAGATTACAACTCAAGTCATATTTGTAGAACTATGAATACAAAACGAAACTATTATCACTTATATGTGATTAGATTCTCATAGAAACTTACATTCACCTTTTATTCCCTTCAAGTTTTATTTTCGCTGCAAAAAATGGTCCATATTATTTTCTTCAGGGTCTCACCTATCTCTCAAAAAGTAACAGTTCGAATAATAGTTAGGATTCTCGTTTATTTTCTCATTATTATAAGTAAACTGTGTGAACATTACCGTTTTAAACGGGATAGAGTTTGTGTAGCCAATATTACGTGGTAATAGCTATGGGTGACGTATTTGGATAATATATAAAAAGGTGGTTTCAAATTATAGTTGTTTTCTCTTAATTTCCAAGTAAAGACTTTACGAAAACAAACCGAATTTTTTATTTATTTCTGATTACTCACTGTGCTTTTAACGATAATGTACCATCATGAGTATATTTTCGGTATTTCGGTCTACAATGGTAACAACGATATAGATTATTAATTTGCTAGATGGGTTGGCTATAATGACATTTTAATACTATTTAACCTACCTTACTCATCATTGCCGTCACTCGTGTATTAAATTATTGAAAATTGTCTCTAATATAAATTATAGTATCATGTGTATCTGCTTAGGTGCTTATAAATTTGACAGTATCTATACTGTAGGCATATTTATCAATATTTAATGAATGTTGATATCATGAGTAAAAATATGTTTTGATGATAAAATTGTAACATAATATAGTGTAACTGAGCATACTACACGAGCTAAGCAAAGAGAATAATGGATTAAATAACATTAACAAAAATTTTTCATATTTTCACTTAGGAATATTTCATATTCCAGCATAGGAATTATATCCGAAAATCTTGCTAAAGAACACTCTATCGATTCAATTGTATTTTTTTACAGGTCATTTTATATTCATAAAATGTCATACAGATGTAATGTTTTGTTATAATTATGGTTGTTAATTATATGATATTTATTCTACACTTCTGATAATGAAGACTCTTTCGACCGATTTTAATCGGTATAAACCATTTTACAGGTCACTTTATAGACATCGAATTTTATACAGATGTATTGTTTCACCATAATAGGGTATTCTACTATGTTTGAAAAAGTACTTCAAAATGTAGATTTTCCTAATAAAAAGCCACAAAAAATTATATTCTGTCAAAATTACCACCCTTGCGATAAAATTAAATTAAATTTTGAACCTTTTTTATTCTGTCAAAAACGCTGTAATCCATTTTGTTGACGTAATATAGATATTATTACTTCCTTACTTAAAAATATTTCGAAACAATAATTCATTTTTCCTCTTGGTCATTAAAAAATGTGCTATTTGTTTCAAAAATCCTTTGCGTTATCTATGTATAATATTCTATGGTTAATGCCAATATGACATCACATCAAGGCTCGCTTGTGCTTTAGGCCATGAGATACAATTTAAAAATTACGATTTTTAATGTTAATAAAATAAAATAATTATATGCTTTTATGACTCAAAATCAGAATATATTTAATATATTTTTACATAAATTTTAATTTTTATCAAATTTCATAATTAATTTTTCACTACCGAAAGTATCCTATTATAGTTGTTAATTAATTATATGCAATTTATAGTGATTAACTACGATTAAATAATTAAAGTTGGCTATATTTGGATGTATTTTTTTTTGTTTTATTGGGAACCAAAATTTTTTTAAAGAATATCAAGGAAGTGTAGCTGAATATAGTTCAGTAAATGTTATTTTACATTATTTTTCTAAAATAGATAAAAAAGAATGAGAAAATAATAAACCGAAGATAAATTTTGACGCCTAAAGTGGTAATTTCGGCAACAATGTTCACATTAAGAATAAGAGTCTGTTCAATTCATTTTACAAGAAAGACACTTAAATTACAAAAAAAATAAATTACAAATATCAACAGCACAAGAGAGCAGTATTAGATTTAAATTTTGATTAAGAAGACTTTAATAACACAAGAGAGAATTTTGATTACTGGTATGTCTTTATTGTCACTCGAAAAGCGTGGGATGATTTGATAGATATCGTCCAACCACGCTTTGACTTATACAATACAATTAAAATCACTTTTAAATTAGAATTTATTAGATACCAAATCAAAGTTTTAAGAGTAAGGTCAATGATTTTATTGTATACGTCTCGAAAAAAATTAAAATGAAAAAATAATTTGTAGGTTTTTATTAAAAATTTCATCCATTATTTTTTGTTATAAAAAATAAATTGCAATAGAAATGTATATTAATCATTCATTACATACACAGTTGAAATCTGACATATGATTTAGTACATGTTAAAAAATAATAAATAATTTTTACGATCAACAAAAAATCGTATAATCGGCTCAATAGATGATGCCATACAATATCTAATACATAGATATCTATCTATCATCATTCATCAAATGCTGTACATTAATAACAAAATTATTTATTAAGTATTAGTACATGCATATATTTATGGTACAGGGTTATTATAAAAGATTCATTTCATTTTGGGACCTTAGAATTATAGGAAAATTATCCCTATATATTATAAATGTGAAAGTAAGCATCTTTGTTTATTTGTTTGTTTGTTTGTTATGCTTTCACGCTAAAACTAGCGAATGGTTTTTAACGAAACTGTACAAAAATATATAGCTGATATATCAAAATAACACATGAACTATAATTCATAAATATATATATAAAAAAATAAAATTTAATTTGACATTTACCATTTTTTAATGGTAATTAATTAATATACCAAAATGATGATTATAAATGGACAGGATCTATGATCATCATTTTGAACCATAAATTAAAGAATTCTGTAAAAATTTTAAATAGTAAATGACAAACAAATCATGGCCAACTATTTTGATATACTCAGTGAATTATGACTATTTTATAATTAACAAAATTGAAATCTGTGTACATTAAGAGAGGGTGGAGCCTATAAAGTGGTGGTTTTTACTTTTAAGCCCGGACGAAGAAACGGACGGGTATCAAGCTAGTAGTAAATAAACAAATAGTTATTGCAAGTTTCGTTAAAATTCGCCAGGGATCAGTGTTATTTAACTGTTAAAAAAATTATTTTTACCAACGCAAATCATTTTGTGTTTTCCGATAAATGAAGAATGAATACATTATAACAATTCAGAAATCATTTTGAAGATAGTATTTAAATAGAAATGATTAGAATATTATTAGATTTATCAGACTATCGACATCAATAGAAATGAACAAAATTACTTTTGCCCGAGGAAGAAGCTTATAACTTTATGTTTCTTGTATTATCTTGACTTCTATCAAATATAACGATATTCCGACGTCATATTAAAACGCCAGATAGATCTCTTAGATGGAAATGCCAATAATATTCAATTTAATGATTGACTTTATAATAGAGAACTTGCATTAATTTTTTTCTCATAAATTCATATAAAAATGAACGAATAATTCATCTAAAGCATATTTAAGTAAGTTTTTTTTAAATTAATAATTCAATTTATTAATTATTAATAAAAAAATGGTTGTGAAGTTTTTATCGGATCGCTAAAATCCGAATTACGCTAAATTACGCTAAATTTAATTTTTTTTGCTTGTTTCTACGGAAATTACGATATAGTATATTGAATGCGAGTTTGGAAAGAAACCATTTTTAATTCTTCATGTTATTTTATCATTTCTCCGTGCGATGGCGTTGAGAAAAACGATGTGCTGACGTCATTTTCTTTAATAAATTTAAGTTCTCTATTGTAATAAGAAAATGATGAAAATACTTAGGCTAAATTCATTGTAAAATCAATTCTACAATATATCAATTAATAGTTTGTTAGATGCTTACTTGATTTTTATATAGTTATCATAAACAAAATTGATTTTATAAATAAAATTTAATTAAATAAATAATGTAAAAGGTATTCAGTCAATGAACTAATATTATTATTTATGTTTATAACACCTCTAGCGGTACAATCTGGCACTAAAATAACCTATACTATAATGAAATGTTTTATGCTTACATTAAATTTATATAAATACAAATATAATTCAATTTATATTAATTGTTGAATCATTGTGTACAACAGTTTATTATAAACTATAAATAATACAATATATTAAATTTGTTTTTAGTATAAATACTATAAAATTTGTTTTTAGAATAAATACATATCTATAGATATATTAGTTTAGGGCATAGTAGACCACGTGTAATATGTATTCAGTTTTCGACTTTTCGGGTTTTCTTAAATATCGTATTCGTTATTAATGTATTCGTTGCGGCCAGCACACACTGTAAGAAAAGTAAGTTTTAATAACTTCCTATCTAAAAATAAAAATAAAACGAGAGGTGTCGTGGGACACCCGGTAGGAACTATATTACTTTCGTGACTTGGTTCTTTATAAATATAGTGCTTACTTGTTTTATTTACAAGATAATTTTCTGAAAATTTAAGGTATTAATTTTAGAAATCAAATACTTGTTTGATTCTTTAAAGAATTTGATTTTATAGCTTCTTTTAGTTTTTACTGTATGAATTAATTGTAGTATAAGTTGAAGAAAGACATCAGTACTTCTGATTCATATGTAATCTGTCCGCCTGTCTGTCAACACGATAACTCAAAAACGAAAAAAGATATCAAGCTGAAATTTTTACAGCGTACTCAGGACGTAAAATTGGTCAATTGGGTCATCTTGTAAATCGTTAGAGATGGAACAAAAGTTTAAGTATAAAAAATATTTCTTATGAAAAAATAAACATTATTTGAAACATTTTTTCGTAAACATCAGTGTTTACCCGTGAGAGCGCAAATTAGGCGTAAATTGTATAGTATGTATTATATGGGGATATCAGTTATGTATGTGTATTGTGATAGAGTACTCAATACTGTCTATGCATGGTATTTCAACAATTAACTCAGTCAACTGTTTGTTTTTACTTATTCTTTTTGAAATTATGTGTCTATCGAAAACAAATAAGTTCTTAAATTTCGAGAAAATTAAAAATAAAATTACAAAATCCCAAAAAGAATTTTTCTTTATTAGATCTTTCGCCACCATATTTAATTTTATATGTGTTTGTGTGATGTACGTATTTTGAAGATTTTGAACAACTGTTTTCAATAAATTGTTTTTAACAACATTGTATATTAAAATTGACTTACATGAAAATGAACGATTGTTTATAAATGTTTCATTGAACCGTACTTATATGTGTTTATGTATTGATTTATTGCCATCATATACCTGACGTCATTTGCAAATGCATATTAAGTAGTAAGTAATTCACTCAAGTATCATAAGTACACAAAATCTTTTATACAAAAAAGAATTTTTTATAAATTTAAGAGCAATTCCATCAAATTTAATTAATTCATTTTTAATGTTCTGACGATTAAATAAATTTTTTGTTTGAAAAGTCCAATCGAAGAGACACTACTATACTTTTTGAAAATATTGATGAGATTCTTACGTTAGTAGTTCTTTTTTTACGTTAGAGTAATTCAAACAAAAAGCACTTTAGAAATTAGCAATATTTTATTACTTGCTGCTTTACAAAATCAATTTCTTCAGCAAAAACTCTGAATATAAGGAACATAAAGATGTGTACCATGTATTAGAAACATAAGGATGTGTACCATGATTGAAACCCTAGTGTATCTTGAACATATCCCACTGATTGAGCCTGACCCAGATCTCTTCAAAATGGACATGGAATCGTTACCGTTTACTCTTTACAGCATTGTAGAATAAATGTGGTTGAACTATTAAAACCCTACATGGTTATCTTACAGGCATCCACTATTTCAAACGTCCAGCAATAGCTTTAACTGATATTTGTAATGACTTGTGTGTGAATGAGACTTCTGTTATGGATATTTCGCTTTCCTATACTTGTAAATCCATAAAACACACATGTGCAATATATTGCCTTGTATAAATGATACACTATGTAGTTGTTAGATGAAAGTTATATAAGTCTACGTATTTGAAACTTTAGCTCCTCAAAATTTTAAAACAGCTGCTTTAGCTCCTCAAAATTTTAAAACTAGCATTTTGAAAAAAGGAATATGTCATAACAAATTATTCACCAATAACCATTGCACAGTAGAGTATTTATATCAAAATTTCTGAACAAAATATAATGAAGGGATTTTTATGCTCTAAATTTAAAAGACTATTCAGATGCAAAAGTGTATTTTATTTGGCATTAAAAATTTTTTTTTTTAAATCATCATATTCATCTTCATCATATTTGTCTTCAAACCCAATTACATCATTTTCTACCTCAATTTTTTTACTTTTTCTGCTTCTAAGCCACTGTTTCTCTTATCTATACAAAGTTTCACTGAAAACTTCTTATTCCTTTTTTTGATTTTTGCCATAAGCTATCTTAATCTCTATCCTTATCCTGGTCTTAAAAGAAAAGGCACAAGTTCGCACAAGCTTTTTTTTCATAAACACATTAAAGAATACTTAAATTTTGCCCGACAAAATCTGACACATAAAAGAAAAGCTTGGAGTATAATAAATTTAATGAAAAAAAATTATCTTTTTTAACAGCGAATTTGAACCACAAATATTTAATTATATTAATAGAAAAATTAATATTAAATACTTATAAATAAAGCACAAACCTTCGTTTTCAATATCCAATATATATCATTACCTGATTGCTCTAACAAACAGAGTAAACATATATTGAACATATATCGAGAGCGGTAACAATTATAACATGCATCAGTAAAGGTAAATAGATTGCGGCTTACAAAACAGGCGGTGGTGAGATTGAAGTTACTCAACTGACCTCTTGGATATGGAGTGGTTATCTAACTACAACAAAAAACAATTTTCAATGCAAAATAACATCGTTGAGTTTTCTGATTTTGCCCAGAAATTTGATAAAAATACTCCACTGCGCTTTGACTTACGTTGAGTCTCATTTACAAAACAATATGTGATGGTTAGCTTCTAAGTAGAAAGTAAGAAGAATCAAATTCTTTTATTATTATCGTAAATTTTAATTTTGGTTTGTTCGAAAACCACATTTACAATCAGAATCCAGCTTTTCTTCATTCGTATAAAATATTTTCATTTTAATACAAATGTTGTCCAGTTAATTGCACTATCTCCCGAGAAATAAGAAAAGATTCAAGGTACATTTACTCTCGCTAGTACATGTTTCCCAAAACTTTATTTGTAATAACAGGTGAAATTTACAAAATTTAAAAAAAACCCCGACAAATGCGATTTATTCCTTTTAAACCGATTTTTGAAAACTTAGCTATAAAATGTTCTCAATCAAGTCGGTTCGACCGTTTAGACGATGCCACTTAGAAACACACAGACGTACAGATAAACACTTTAAACTTATAACACCCCTTCTGAAATCAATATCAAAGTGATGGTCAAGGACATCAGATGTAATGAAAAGGATACTTAGAAAGCTATAATTTTTTGGGACAAATTTTTGGAAATATTTTAATTGAAATTGAAATATATGAGTTGAGTTTGTTCTCTTGAATTATTGTTTTGAATTACCTAATTATTTTACCATTTCACTTTTCAAAATGAATTGAGCCAGGTTTATTTGGCCATCCATTTCCATAGTAATTATTTATATGTTAAAATTATACGTCATGCCTTTTCCAAACTGAATCGATTTTGAAGATCATCGCCAATTTTTTAGTTTTATCGAGTACGGAACTCTAAACTCGCACTTAAAACATAGCTAAAAACACTTTCCGTTAAATTACTTTTCAAATGAAATCAAAAAAATTAAAATCGGTTCATCCCTTTAGGCGCCACAATGCCACAGACAGACACACACACATAGCGGTCAAACTTATAACACCCCTTTTTTTAGTTGGGGGTTAAAAATAGAAATTTTTGAGATCTCCAAACGTGCTAATTATTCATATAGAAAATCAAAAATACATTGTTGCCAAAAATATACATAACAAATCAAATGCCGAAAATTAAATTATGTATCCAAACCCCTTTTTCGTTTTTATTGGGATTCGTACATAAAAAACAGCATAATAAAACTAACAAAGCACGCCTCAAATGACAAACATGAATAATTAGTTAAAATGTATTCTATAGATGTGTCATTATATTGTTAAAGATGCTTGCTTTTAACATTCAAAGTTCGGCATTTTGCCTAGAAGTTATTCATTATTAATGAATATAAATAATATGCATGCATATGTTATATGTGTATAAATAAATATCCATATTACAAAAGATAGTTTTACATACTCAGACATAAATATTTATCGTTACTTATCATTCACACAATAATGTAATAATGTGAAATTATTTTAAAAATTTTACTAAGAAATTTATTGTTTATATTGATTATTTTCAGTCATTGATTCATTATTACAATATATGTTGAAAATTAAATCTGAATTTTTCGTAAAATAATATTAGTGAATTGACGAGAAGGGAATGGATCTATTGCTTTTGTACTGATCTTCAAATGTTCGTTGATCCTACCTAATAGATGTCAAAAATGACCATCGTTTAAATGTGAATGTAGTGAGCAATGTCCTCAAGAAATTAAACACTATAGAAAGGTCTAGAAAGAGAGAAAACCATCGTGAGGGCAACACCTATCTCTTTTCTGTAGACCAGTTGCATAGGCATATTAACGATCAACTGGCAGCACTATAGCTTTGTCTTTCTTATAAATTTCTTCTTTCACACTAGTTTTTGTATCGCGAACCTATTTTTACAGTTGAATTTGGGTGTATATAAAGCGTGAAGCATTTATCTCTCATATATAATCAATCAATAAAAATGGCGGAGCATCGTTTACCAAACAGATGTCCTTTCGAATAATCCTTCACGTCAAAATATAGTAGAAAAACCGCGAAAACGCTTTTACTTTAACTCATTTTATCATTAATTTATCTGAAAATGCAGTTTCATCTATCAAAATGAATGGTTAAATTTAAAATTAAATGTGCAATGACATTTTGAATTCATAGAATTTTAATTTTTAAGTAATCGAAATTATTTTTGTTAATCTCTAAGAGGGGGGAGGGGAGTTGCCCCTTGTCTCCCTTGCTATATTTAGTGGATAAATTGTTGTAGAGTTATTCGTGCATGATTTCTTATTCAGGCATTTCCATTGTAATGAAATCGAACCTCATCAATTAAATTTTTTTGCTTGATCATGTTTAATGGATTGTGTATTACTGAAAATATAACCACATTTTTAATAAATTTAAATAAATTATGATATTATATATAAGAAAAATATAATATATGATGTTTCTTCCGTTGTTATTAATTTTTACAATTTGCAAAAACTTCTAATAATAGGAAGTGC
This sequence comes from Chrysoperla carnea, assembly GCF_905475395.1. Classification (NCBI taxonomy): domain Eukaryota; kingdom Metazoa; phylum Arthropoda; class Insecta; order Neuroptera; family Chrysopidae; genus Chrysoperla; species Chrysoperla carnea. The sequence goes on along the minus strand of NC_058340.1, from coordinate 52,412,322 downwards.
CTTAATAATCTTACTTTTTGAACGAATGATTTATTGCACTTTTCATAGAATCAACTGCCATTGATTTTGTTGTTCCCTCCACATTTTATGCACACTACGAATGTGTTTTGTACATTTATTTTTTTGTGAAACTATAAATTTTTCATTAAAGTTATATTTTCTTTAAAAAAAAATTTCCTAGAATTTAAATAAACATACACAAAATATTTATAATAAGTTTAATTTTATTAATAGTGTCTTTATGTTTATAATAAACGAATAGTTAAGATAATAGAAGATTTGTATGTATTCATTCAATTTGAATTTTGTTAAGATGTTGAAATTTATGTTTATACATAAATACATGTATATTTATACATATTATGTTATAAACGGAAACTTACAATTATTATGTTTGTCTATTTCTAGAGTCTATAATATAATAGATATCCGTTATCTATTTTTATCCTACAGACGAATACATATACATTAGTGATGGAATGAATATTTTATTATTTACATTTGCAAATGATAATGTTTCACTTAAATATTCACGAATGCGAATGCAATTGTTGAATGAAGAATGACCCGCTTTTTTGGTGAAAGATAAATAACAATAAATATAGTATTATTATAGCCAGAGAATATTTTGTAAATCCACCCACATATGTGTTCCGTAAAAGAGTTTTTAGTGAAACTGAATTTCTTTATAGATACTCAATGCCACTTGAGAAAGTGTCTCAAACTTCACCTATTAAATTTTAACATTTTTTTAATTCAATTTAATGCACTAAATAAACTAAAAATTTAAAATTACAAATACTTAAGCATTCATTATTTTGTTCTTTGGCTTAATTCGCTTCGTATATGAGTTTTATTTCAGGGAGCTACCAGAATAACGACACACTGCTTTATTAAGTGTATTGACTACTTTATTGTTAGGATGGACATGCCATTAAATTGTATATACCTACGCTTTACATTGAAAATTGAATACTATTATCTAACAAATATAATTAAGTAATTATATTAATTTATATTTAAAAATATTACTTATGCAATTTCATCTTTTATTTTCACAATTTCTACTGCAACAAGTTATTAATTTCTTCTACTATTTACATGAAAAAAAATTGAAAGTTAGTCATATTTAACGTAAACCCCTCGATGTATTGCAAAATTTATAAGAAAACAGCATTGCGGTCGTTTACTTGTCCCCACCACCTACTATGCTCCCTGTTATTATTGAACTGAAATAGATAAAAAGATTAAGCATTTTTGTATTCAAATAAAAATAAATAAAAATGTGAATCTTCTTGGTTGGTTATTTCTTATAACATATCCGTTAATTAATAATTTCATTGAGTTTATTCATGCAAATACTATTGCGAATACAAACATTCGTTACATCACTAATATACATACACAAAAAGAATAACCTCTCTTTTAAATTATTAATCTTCTATTCTTGCAGTATACCAACGTAACGAAATAGCTAATTTCAAAGCGGCAGGCTTATGGTTCTTTTATTATTTATTGGAATTAGGTAGGGGTGTAGTAGGGGTGTAACAATAGAAATTGTTTAATCTTAGTTAGTGTTGTTGTTGCTAACACCACGTCAGATACTATTTTAATAATTTAAAAAAAAAACCGTATTAATGTCATTGAAGTATGGGCTGTAATATCAATGAAAAAATTTTTATAATAAATTATAGAATATAGTTTTTATCTGCCAGATAGTAATACGGTTGCATTCTGAGTGTGTATCCCGCGTTAGTTAGTTAATTCTAAATTCAGCAGTTTTAAAATTCAATCTCGAAAGCAACACCAGCTCTTATACCATTTAGAAAACAAATTCTTATTACAAGCTATGTCACAATAATTTTGTTTGATATTTGATAAAGAAATCAAGTTTTCTCGTTTATTACTTATGTCTGTATGTTTAAAAGTAGTAAAATTCTTTAACTGCAACTGTTGGTGTAATATAGTTATAGGGAGCGGATATTGGCTCAATGTTTTTTCCTAAAGTTTTTCCTAAAAAGCGGAAAGTATTTTTTAAACTATTATTTATTTTTTGTTTTTTAGTTTTTTAGACTATTATTTATTTATCAAAAATTCAATATAAATATGGTGGGAGCGCAAATAAATGCACATATTTTCAGATTTGTAAATCGTTATTCCTGAAAATGCTGATCAAGATAATCAAATAACCTTAATAAATTGTAGTATTCATCGGTTATCGGTTCTTGATAAGCATGCCAAATTTTTAGTTAATCCGACGTTTTGAAGCATACCAACATGATAACATACGTATGAAGATAATAAAAACATGTTAATATCATTTGGACTGAAATTTTTTCCAAATTCTTTAATCACATCGGTAAATAAACGAAAGCTCACTTGTCTCGAGATGTTCACGAGACACTTATATGTGACTTTGGAGTTTTGTTAAATATTTAAAGCCCATACTTGTAAATTTTCAGTTTTTATTTCCAGGATTAAACAACGCATACGACATTTTCGCACGCAACCCAAAGAGCATTTTAGTGAAACTAATAATTAGATTAAAATTTCGGGTTGATTGATGAGCATTTCCTAAAAAAGAAAGTTCTTATTTGCAATTTTTACGTTTTATGATTTATTTGCAGGCTATAGGTTTTGTTCATTATCAATTTATTTCGATTAAACTTGTATAAAAATAAATTAATTTTTAATAAAACATTTAATATGAATTTATTTTTCTTATTTGTGTTATTATCATATTTGTAGCATGATAATTTACGAATAAAGAGAAGAAAATTTCGAAATTGTTGTAAAACAACACATTTATATTGCATGTAAAATAAATATGCATATAACTTGAAAATTGCATACTAATTTATTCATGTACGAATATATACAACTTGTGTGCTTATAAGCATACATGCAAACAAAAAATTAAAATTTTTTGAAAAAAAACTAGCACAACACGCTTTTTTGAATTATGGGCTAAAAATTCTAAGTATACAGTGCGTCCATTAGACTTGTTGATTAAATAAAGTGATAAAAAAACACTGTAGGTGTAGAATACTCATTGTACGGGCAGAAAAATGGTTTTTGAAAATCTTCAGCAGTAAGATTACGTTTAAAATTCCTAATTAAACAAAGGGGAAGATATTGGTTAGGGATGTCTTTGGGAAAACTACGATCCAATATTATCCACATTATATTATTATGTTATCCACAAAAAAATATTTTTACTAACTGCTCTACATTGAAAATTTATGCCTGTACCGACTTAATTGGCACACTGTATCGGATTAGTGAATATTCTTAGAGGTAGAGCATTCGAGAGAATGCATCTATAGAGGCTCCAATGATTCTTGATATTAATTTTTACACTATAACTTAAAATTTCAACATATATATTAATGTAAACAAGCTGTTCATGTGAATGGACTCCCATTCATTCAACTTGATGAAGATAACCGAATGTCGAACCGATAACAAGATAAATTTTAGAGTCAAAGGACTTTAATTTGAATAAAACACAGAAAATCGTTTTAATAATCCATTAAATTGGCTTTATTTGACAGATAACTTTATGGTACGTACGTTTGAGTATGATTTCGGTCCGGTGGCCAGCGCGACTAGTGCGTACTTAAAAAAGATTGAAAATTTTTACACCTTCAATTCAATTATTTGTGAAAATTGAAAACATATTAATAAAAAAATTTGTTTCTGTTTCAGGTAAGTCATCAGTTTGCCACCGTCTGTTTAAAACAGAAATGTAAGTTTGAGATGAGTTTAATATTCTGATACTGTATAAAGAAATAAAGAAAAATTTCAGATTGTCAAGAGACTTAAAGCACTTCATAACATATACTTTTTTATCCATGGTTTTTAAACGAAAAAACTGTACTTTTACACCTATATGCCAGGTTTTGAAATTGAATTATTTTGTGATTTATCCGAGGATGACAACCAGCTTCTCTTTGGATTGCTGATATTTTATGCATGATTTAGGTTACTAAGTATTACAAATTTGATTTTATTTTAGCCAAAACGGACTAATTAGATGATTTTAAGAAACATCTATACCAAAATTGTATACGTTCAATCATTATTTTTAAGCGTTACAAACTTGAAACTAAACTTAATATACCTTCATTTATTTCATATAAACATGGTATAAAAAGGGACCTATAAAAAAAATCGTTAAAAGTTAAATTAGCGGTGTTAATTGAATGATAATACTGCAATGTGATTGTGAATTTAATTAGTTGTACTAATAGTAAAAAAAGTTTTTATTAAATGACAGAATTAAAACACAAGCTAAACCAATTGGCAAGTTTTAGCTGTCCCTTGTGCATAATTTTCATTATTTACTAAATTAAATGTCACCATACAAATGAAATGGTATGTAACGGGAATTATTGATATACAACAACTAATTTTGTTCGATTTAATCAATAGGACTGAGCGTGGAAAACTAATCCATTTTCATCAATCAGTGTTGCAGTAATATTTTTATATCATGTATATATGAAATATATCAAGGTATAGAGTTGGTTTATTTTATATTGGACCTTACAAACAAAGAGAACAAATAATAATGTATACATCTTATTTATTATTACCCTAGCAGGTTTCTTTCAGTACTACCCTTATGTTCCTTATTCCTTTATCAAATACCATGACTCACCACTCATATTCAAGCTAATTGTGTCTAAATTTGACGAAAACTATACTCACTGTCTAAAAAAGTACCGCTTAGGAAGGAACACGCTAGACAAAGCCACGGGTCACGGTAAGTAACTAAGGATGCGGAATTCCACACGGGTCGATCTTGTATGTAATATTATTTATTCTCTTTCTTAGTAAGGCCAACATAAAATAAACCAACTCCACTACTGTTTACTCGCGAAGGCATTAACTCGACGAAAATTAGGTGCAAATTATATAGTAAATATTATATGAAAACAAGTGAAAACAAACAATTGACTGAGTTAACTGTTGGAATACCATGCACAGACAGTGTTGATTACTATATCACATTACACATACATACATGTCACACATACATAACTGACATCCTCATATGATACATACTATAAACTTTACGCCTAATTTGCACCCTCACGGGTAAACAATGATGTTTACAAAAAAATGTGTCAAACAAAAGTTGTTTATTGTTTGATGAGGAACATTTTTTACATTAAATTTGTTCTATCTCTAACGGTTTACAAGATGGGTCCTACGGATCCAAGACCCAATAAACCTATGTTGCTCATGTACAAACTCGACCTCACTTTTTACGTCCTGAGTACGCTGTAAAAATTTCAGCTTGATATTTTTTTTCGTTTTTGAGTTATCGTGCCCACAGGCGAACGGACGGACGGACGGACAACCGGAAATGGACTAATTAGGTGATTTTATGAACACCTATACCAAAATTTTGTTGGAAGCATCAATATTTTTAAGCGTGACAAACTTGGGACTAAACCTTGCATATTTCATATATGCATGGTATAAAAATATCAGTTATGTGTGTGTCACATGCACTTATGCATGTGTGGCCATCTAAGTCACAGGTGGTTACAAACAATTTCGTAATCAATACTATCTATACATGGTATATCAATAATTAACTCAGTCATTTGTTTGTTTTCACTTGTTAATTAAAAAAATAGCTTTATTGAACATATCAAGAAGTCAGCAAAAAACTGATTTAATGCTATACTTGTTAACAAGTAACAATCGATTTTTTTCAGGACGAAAAAATAGCGGTATTTGCAAATACAATAAATCTATCGCATAAAGATATATACTTACAATTTATTTGGCGTTCGATGACATATTCAGTGCACAACATGCTATAAAATAGATTATAACTTTAAACCAATAGAATTCTGATAATGTATTGGCTCAAATTTTTGTTCGATAAATTTAGCTTGTATCAAAATTTAATTACAACCTTGTTTAGAATTTTTTTTTCGTTTTAAAATACTGACCTAATAATAAATAAAATGATACAAATAGGTACTAACTACATGGTTAGTATTTTTGTGTTGTAGTTGGTAGTTATTTAGACTGAGAGACAACAGCATAAAGTATGAAGGCTAGGTGTAGTAAAAAGCCTGTATAGGAAATTAAAGCTTTTAATATACGTAAAACTGAGATACTAGTCTCAGAATCAGATACAAATAATATGAATGGAATGAGATTTCTAAATTGTAAAATTGGTGAAAATATTAAAAACTAGATTAAGAGATAAAAATAATAAAACTATGTCGATGCAGCACCAAAAACTTCGATATTTCAATAACAGGTGGGGATAAGTACGTGGCAGACTTGCTGCGAGTTGCTCAAAATTAATGAATAATTAAAAACTAGTTATAGGCATAGAGTCAAATGGTAGAAAACATGGGAAATCAAAGGGCAGAACGTTTGGTCAGGTATAAAGTTTTGAGAATTTGATCTTATATTTGAAGGAATAAAATTTCAAACACTAGATGTAGTGGCAGACTATGTAGGTAGTTGTCGATAGCTCTGAATATACTTTATAATAAATAGTGTGAGCTCAACAAAGACCAAAGAGTATATTGGTGGACGATTTTCGTGGGAATATATATGTAACAGACTGATTAAGAGCAGATGAAAATTACCGAAAACATGAAAACTAGGTGTAGTTATGTAACTTGTTTCCAAAGGGTAGTGAACATACTAAAAAGCGTGGGAACCGGCTGACCATTTGGTCAGGTATAATGTTTCACCGGGGGTACGAGGTAGCCTCGCCGTTTTTAGAATATGCAACTTATATTCCGTGTTTAAAAACATTTATTTTCTAACAATTTTTTAAATCATATTATGACATATTATGAACATTTATGAAAATTCAGTCAAAGATGGTAAAACTTTTACCTCGGTCGAGGCGATCTAGTTAGCATTCTACCTCGGCCGAAGTCGAGTCGAGACGAAGGTAGTGAACATTCTGCCTCGGTCGTGGCGAGGGTCATTCATCTTACCTCGTGAAACTCTAATCAGGTAAAATGTCCTGGCCGGGTGGTTGGATGACTTAGCATTCTAGTACGTCAGATTTTTCTACATCTAGTGTTTTACATTTTATGCTGTTGTCTCTTGAACCAATACTTAACATACACAACATACCTACTGATAGTGATAGCAATAACAAATTCAGTAGTTTATAAACTAGGTAACCCAGATTTGTTACTTTTCAAAGAGCATTAATATGTGTATAGATACTATATATATAAGTTTTACAGTACATACAAGAGATATGTTAAACATATATATAATCTATATGTGTGTGGGAATGCTATCACGGCCGGCTTTACGTTTCATTTATGTCCATAATTTTCGTCTAGTTTGGGACATTCAAACACATGAAAAGGAATATTTATATCTATTGTTGCAAACAGGGAGTTAGACAATAAACAAGTGAAATGCATTAAAAAATTTAAAAAATCAAGTCAAGTATGTTCTTTATCGTTACTAAGAATTCATTTTGTAAAATGAATCCTCTTCCAAAATTCGCTGCAAAGTAATTCCTGACAGATTTTATCACCTTATGGTAACTGTCATCATCTTTTACTAGAATGGTAAAATTTACGGTGGTCGGACGAAATCGGTCACTTGTTCCAAAGCGTCCTTTTAAAGTATGTACAATTAGCCAATTTATACCTTTTCCAATTGATTTTCTCATAAATTTTAATTAAATATCACGCTAAATTTCCATCTGATCGCTATAAAAATGGTTCAACCAAGAACGTATATAATAAAGACATAATACTTCCTATAGCGATCTATAAGCGCCCGTGACAGACTGAATTTAAGGCGCCTATCTGGGTGGAGTCTAGGCATCAGACATTGGGTACTTTGTACTGCGCGTCAGGCTGCCTAAGCCATTTTCAATTGATTGAAAAAGACAAAAAATTGAAAACAAAAGACAACTTGATGCGCAATGCAAAGTACGCAATGACCGAAAGGACTAGACCTGGCTCAATAAGGATGTATGAGCACAGTAGAGGGGACACAAATTTAAAGAAATATATATTTTCAATTTTGTTGGTGAATTATGTTATAACTTGACAATAAATGATGAAAAATAAGAATAAAATTTTTTCGATATCTAAGTAATTTATCTGAGTAATTTTTAAAATATCGGAAATAGAAAATTTTGTTTAATTATTTAGCTTTCGATATTTCGAAAATAACAAAAACAATTTAACAAATAATTTCAACTACAAGTCTAAACTTGCCTTACGGTTTATACTATCTTAATTGATATTTTTTAATAATTTTAATTTGACATTTAGTATACCATTTACCAGCAAATAACTAAAAATTTGTCATGTTTTACATAAAACGCTTAATTTATTGCAAAATTTTATAAAAAACAAGTGAAAACAAACAATTGACTGAGTTAATTGTTGAAATACCATGTATAGACAGTGTTGATGCGCAATCGTTTGTTTTTTTGACGTCACGTAAATAACAAAAGATATTGACTTTTAAATAGACACACACACAACTGATATTCCTATATGAATACATACTATAAAATTTGCACCTAATTAACGCCCTCGTGGGTAAACAGTGATGTTTACAAAAAAATGTTTCAAACAAAAGTTTTTTATTTTTTTATAAAGAACATTTTTTACATTTAAACTTTTGTTCTATCTCTAACGGTTTACAAGATGGGTCCTACGGACCCAAGACCCAATTGACCTATGATGCTCATTTACGAACTTGACCTCACTTTTTACGTCCTGAGTACGCTGTAAAAATTTCAGCTCGATATCTTTTTTCGTTTTTGAGTTATCGTGTCCACAGACGGACGGACGGACAACCGGAAATGGATTAATTAGGTGATTCTATGAACACCTATACCAAAATTTTTTTCGTAGCATCAATATTTTTAAGCGTTACAAACTTGGGACGAAACTTAATATACTATGTATATTTCATATATACATGGTATAAAACAGCGTTGTCAATACATTCAAAATAGGGACCATCAAGTTTCTATTTTACTTACGTACCTACACGAATTAAATTTCAATGGTTCCAAAACAAACGTATACAATTGCAAATCGATTAAATAAAAAGTTGCAATAGGCCGACTAAGTCAGAGGTCTTAGCTAGACAACTTTTCCTTATACTAACTCCCTTTGTGTATCAATGCTTAACGATATTGTGTTATAAACATTAAATTGTCTGTTGGGATTTATTGTGTGATAGATGTGATGTACCTTGCAACTTTAAGGCGTATTAATGTAGATACATATTATATATATTAGCATGACAATAATGGTTTCTTTGATGCGTTTTGTAATTCATCATTTATTAATATCTTGTGAAGAATACTAATTTATAATCTAGTCTATATTATGGAAAAGGTATATTAAGACGGTTCTATACACATTTTTGTATTTTAAGACGGTTCTATACATAATGGCGTGAAATCATTATTTGATTGGCGTGAAACTTTATAATTTCTTAAGACTCCTCTTAAATATCAATTGGTGGAAAAAAATATTTATAAAGAAAAGTGGTTTTCCAAATAAAAATTATTAAAGTTACATTTGAATTTCAAGCAATGCTATTACCCCTTACTCCATCGATTTGAAATTTGGATATGTTAAAGGTACTCATATTCTACCTGTTCATTTTCCCAATTTTCATTGTTCACATTCAGATATAGTGGAATACGAAAAAGTACCTAAGTGTGAACAATGCAAATTGTGAAAATTAACAGGATTTCCGAAAAATAACCAGAGCAAATAGAATATGAGTATCTATAACATATCCAAATTTCAAATCAATAGAGTAAAGGATATAATCGCAGTGCTTGAAATTCAATTGTAACCATTCTTATCTAGAAAACCGCTTTTCTTTATCAACATTTTTTCCACCAACGAATGTTTAAGAAGAGTCTTAAAAAAAATTATGCAGTTTCACGCCAATCAAATAATGATTTCATGCCATTGAATAATGAATGTGTGTAGAGCCGTCTTAAGAAAAATCATAGACTAACATAGATAAACGAAAATAAGATACTCTCTAGAAGTTTCCTTATCTAGAACTTAGGAAAAGTTTCATAATACAAATCTTGTGTGAACCTCGCATGCCATCTATCTATCCGGAAATAATTATGATGTCGTTTTAAGAGCAAACAACTTTAAACTCGAAAATTGGACAAATAACAAAATATTTGTTGGTACAAAAAACATTGGTCATGAAAATTGAACAAATAAAATTTCTGTTATGCACTGTTAAAATTCACAACTTCGTCTTTTTGATAATTTTGAAACTCCTTTTACTTTAACTGATTTTATTAATAATTTCAAGTTTTTGACGCTCTACTCGGCCACCATTATTCTAAATTTTAATTTATTCAAATAAATTTATTTCAATTTTATTATTACTATTAAAGCAAATGTTAAGGATAATATATACATAAGTTTTACTGTTGAAAATTGTCGAATAAAACAATTTTTAGAGAATGAAAATTATATGTATTTACGGGAGGTTCAGTAGGATAAAGCCTTACAAAATATTTTGCCTATATTCTTCGCATCAATTTCTAATTTTACGTTGCATGCATATCTAAATTAGACGTCACACGCGGAAACATCTATAACTTATTTGTTTTTTCATTATATTCGCTTTTTTGTCTTCACACAAGAGTTACTCATTTGTCTAATAAAATTGCCTATAGTTTCAAATAAATAATATCATTGTATTACAAGTTAAATTTACAAAATTTTAAAAAACCTGGACAAAATTTTCGGGCACGAAACATTAAATTCGAACTTGAAACATATCTATGAACACTTTCCGTTAAAAAACCTTTCAAACGAAACCAAAAAAATCAAAATAGGTTCTTCGGTTTAGGCGCTACGATGCCACAGACAGACAGATCCACAAAAAGACACACAAACACAGCGGTTAAACTTACACCACCCCTTTTTTAACCCCGGGGGTTAAAAATGTATGTAATATAATTATCACATAAACGATGAAATTTTGTGTATATAAAATCATGTTAATAATATCAGAAAAATATTAACTAGTTATGCTTTAATTTTTAAGCCGTCAAATACTTATGTTCTTGAATTAAGTATTGAGATAGCTGACTCCAGAAATTTGTAGAAAGTCATAAGATTGAAGTGTGCTACAATCCAATAATATTTTTTAACTGTGTACACTGAGATGGAATTATAATTTTTTTAAATCTATTCAAGGTCTTGTTTGAATAAAGTTTTCTAGTTTATTACATAAATTTTACTTTAAAGTTAAATTAATTTAGAACTTAATAATTGGTATAATGTTTCTAACTCATAATATGTTTTAATTTGTATACCATTAACTGTATTTGATACAAAAGTTTTAATTTAATAAAGTTACCATTATCTACAATTCTATTTATATAACGATAGTATACGATCATATTTTCCCTATATATTGACTCTAATTATATTTTGAATTACTTATATTAGATGTTATTAGCATTATATAATTTAACACCAGTTGTAAAAAGATTATTAATTTGAAACTTTAATTTGCCTGTTCATCTGTCGGTGACAGAACGTCCTTAAATCACGTGACAATGGATCGATTTGTTATTTGGGGTAAGAATTTATAACCCTAGTTGACAAATTCAAATTGGTGAAATATAGAAATAATGGTCTTAAAAATACGTGTGATAGCTCGTTGGATTCGGAATGTTTCCTAGAAAAATGTGCCGGAAGCGTTTTTCAGCACATAAAATTAAAAAAATTGTAAACAATTCAAGATAAAAACAAGTGAAAAGAAACAATTGACTGAGTTAATTGTTGAAATACCATGCATAGTCAGTGTTGATTTCTTTATCACATAACACATACAAAAATGTATAGACAGTGTTGATGCGCAATTGTTTGTTTTTTTGACGTCACGTAAATAACAAAAGATATTCACTTTTAAATAGGCAACACACAATTCCTATATTAATACATACTATAAAATTTGCACCTAATTAACGCTCTCGTGGGTAAACAGTGATGTTTACAAAAAAATGTTTCAAACAAAAGTTTTTTATTTTTTTATAAGGAACATTTTTTAAACTTTTGATCTATCTCTAACGGTTTACAAGATGGGTCCTATGAACCCAAGACCGAATTGACCTATAATGCTCATTTACGAACTTGACCTCACTTTTTACGTCCTGAGTACGCTGTAAAAAGCTCGATATCTTTTTTCGTTTTTGAGTTATCGTGACCACAGACGGACGGACGGACAACCGGAAATGGACTAATTAGGTGATTTTATGAACAGCTATGACAAAATTTTTTTCCTAGCATCATTATTTTTAAGCGTTACAAACTTGGGACTAAACTTAGTATACTATGTATATTTCATATATGCATGGTATAAAAAGATATTTAGTTTTTCGTCAATATTTCATAAAATATTAATATTTATGAAATTTAAAAATGTTTCTTAAAGAGGACAAAATCTCCCAAATTTCCAAAAAAAAAACAAAGTATTAAGGGAGGAAGATCGCATTATCGTATTGCCATCGGTTCATGATACACTGACTAAATTTCTGAATATACAGACGCGTACGTACAAAGGGGATAAAATTGAAAAGGGGGTAAAACTCTTACATTTATACATACGTGCCAAGTTAATAAAAGCATATTAAAAACAATTTTATCTTTCCTTGTCCTTGAATTAATAGTTGAAAATTAGGTTTGGTAGGCTTTATTAATAAGCTTCCTTTTGTCTAGGTCCTAATTCTAAAAATTTTTCAACGTATATCCTCTCCGATAATTGCTGTTAAATTGTTTTAAATCTGTGTAGCCCTGTAAGCATACAGAATAGGGATACAGTACGGAACCCCTTGGTTATAAAGTCTCATAAAATAATGTATGAAAATAGTGACGATAATGATAATTGCAATTTTGGAATGTAATAATGAATTAAATACCAAGTTCTATTATTCACATATAATGATAATAATAATACTTTATATAATGTGTACTGTTAATAATTATAATTATCTTCTTGAATCTTTCTATATGAACTGTTTAGGTAATATATAAACGAAAAATTCAACCACCGAGGTACTATTATACGCTTTATGTGTCATCTACATTATATGTAAAGAAAGTCAATGTACCTCAGTGTCACAAAAAATGCACGGATTACATATAATATTTCATGTAATCCGTGCATTTTAAGCCAAGCTAAAAGTCCAACAGATTTGGACAAATTTAAGTCCATTTGTTTCTGTATTTTTTGTGATGTTTTACTTCTCCAAAAGTATTAACGTTTTTTGTAAAATAAGAATTTTTTCAAATCCTATTTTGTCAAAAATTTAAACACATGCATGTTATGACTTTTAGTCAAAAAATATTGTAGTTAAATAAATAAAGAAAATATAAAAAAGAACGAGAGGTGATGTGGTCACTCGGTAGGAACTATGTTCCTATCTTATCTTCGTACATTATAAATGTAGATCTTACTTTTTTATTAACAAAATATTTTTCTGAGAATTTAGGGTATTAGTTTTATAAGTTAAATATTTGTTTTATTCTTTCAAGAATTTACTTTTAGCAACTTTTACTTTTTACTGTATCAATTAATTGTAATATTAGTTTTAAAAAGACCGTAGTCAAGTAGTCAACCCAATATGTGCGTGCATTACCTACATTTGGTTTATACAGGATATTTATTATGACATAACATACAATTTGTTTGTAACAACTTTAGATTATCTATATTATCTTCAACTTCTGATAAGTCACTTCCACTGATAAATCACTTACACATTTTTTTTAAATGAAAAATTTGGTTTCATGCTTCAATGAGATAAGCTACCGACTCTGGTATCGCGGAATTATTTTCACATTCTGTTTTCCAATTGGCCATCCAGAGTGTGTATTCATTTATAATAGTTGATTCACTATCATGAATGAATCGCCGGTACATCTGAATCACTTTTTTCTCTGCCTGGATATCGATATTCAAGTACTTGACACCAACATTTGGTTCATTGAAAACGGAATCTTGGGGTATATAAATTTATTTTCAAAAGTACTCTTCTATCGATTTCGCTAGGATTTTCTTTCGATTTTTGGAATCTACATGCTTTGAAACGAATTTTTAAACAAAAATAAATTTTCCCTAAAAAATTATCAGATGGGAGTTTAGTATGAAATTAAGAAGAATAGACTAACTATTTCAAGCGATTCATTGCTTTTTTTAAATTTTATTAAATCGTAAGTCTATTTAGGTGATGGACATGCCCATCATGCCCATCATGCCCATATGGATGGATCCACCAATGATAGATACTTCTATTTTATAAAGTCGTATAGTTTATCCATTCACATACTCCCTTGTATGAAAAAAATGCAAAATACATGAATAGGGAATATTCATGAAATTTAAATTTGGTTCAAATATTTTTCTTCCGTAACTTTAATGACTGGACTTTTCAACTAAACCATTATTTTAGTAATTAATATCTTTTTAATTACTTAAAATTAATTAATAAAAGTACAAATTCAGTGAGGGCACTTAAAAATTTCTAAACGGAAATTCAAATTTTTATACGGACGTGACATCATAGTACGGGCTTGTCAAATTTGTTGACATACTGTATGATATTAATTACTCACATTTTATATGGTATTTCATTAAATTATACTATTCTACGGCTTTTTATTAGAAAACTTAATAATAACGAGTGTAAATTCTGTGTTGTAAATTAATTTTTTTTTTTTTTTTAATGTAAATTATACATTGAACTGTCACCATTTAACAGATCACGTACTTATAGGTCATCAACAGAGAGCGCCAATAAACTGCGTTTAAATATCTCAAAATTATTCTGTATTTTAAATATTTTTTTGCACTTAAATACAGGATTTTTAAGCAGTATTTATATTTTTTACTTTGTTATAACGGTGTTAAACAATTAATTAAAAATATTTAAAAAAAAAAAAATGAATATTCCCTATTAAAACTAGTTATTTACTTTACACTATAATATTTATTCACAAATGAAACTATTCGATTTTAATGTTTTGCTAAGAATAAAGCCATTCTATTTTGTGTTATTTCAATACATTTTATTTCTCAACATGAATAATAGGGTCATAGAAAGTTGCTCAAATAAATGTGGGTAGATATATACTTGATGGTATTATTATTATTTATAATAACGATAGTAATAATAATAATAATCATAATATTCATAATAGTACTTAGCACAAATGGTTACGTGTGGTTCTTTGTTTTGATAATATTTGTATGCAAATGTTTCTAAAAGGACAACTAACAGAACATAGTATTTTAATAAGTAACAATATTTAACAGGTGTATAAACCAATTAGTTATTATAGAAAATACCTAAATGAGAAAGTGAGTTGTCTTAAAAAATATCTATTAATTCCCCTGATGCCAAATTTGTAGATTTAAGGTGTTAAAGTTTGCAATTTTTAACATACAAATCCTATTTTGGTGTGTTTTTGAAGGGTTGTTTTATTATCAAGTCACAAGGGTAACTGCATGACAAAGATTTTCCTATAAAGATAATTATAAGAAGCAGAACTCGTTTTTCCATAAAATAGATTTCAATTCCTATAAATCTTTCCAACATGGGATTTCTAATTCCTATAATTATTTAGGTCTCGATTTTTCGAAAGATGAGGTATATATCGAAAAATTGTATTCCTAATTTTCGTCTAATTTTCTCAAGTTCTAAGAGAATCCACCATGAAAAGTTGAAATGGAGTCTCAAATAATTTTATACTAAATGATTTCATGACTTAGTTGGGAACGACCTTAAAAATGAATGACCAAAACAGTTTCTGAAGCATTCAGATTTTAAGGAGGAAAACAAATGAAAACCAACAATTGATAGAGTTAATTGTATAAATACCCTGTAAAAAAAGTGTTAAATGTAAGTGCTTGCGTTACTTTTTTTATAAATTAGAAGAGATTAAAAGATAATTTACTTATAATTTCTTTTCGTTTTTCGAGAAGGTTTCATAAGATTTCACTTGTTGAAGATATTTGCAAATTTTTAACTCCCTATCTTTTATAGTTTTGGAGTAAATAGAGACCAAAGTTTTATTCTAATTTGCATCCGTACGGATAAACAATGATGTTTACAAAAATTGTTTATTTTTTTATGAGAAACATTTTTTACTAATAAACTTTTGTTCTACTTCCAATTCCATGACCCAAGACCCAATTAACCTATGTTACTCATTTACGAACTCAAACT